>NC_090895.1:10836742-10846742 GCF_036669925.1 Montipora capricornis | reverse complement strand
CGTTCGATTGGAAAATCTGGATTTTAAGATCTTTAAATGTGGATCGAATAGCAATTCCGAAAAGAGACTTCGACACGGATTTTTTAAATACAATCTGTTCCAGACATGGATTGAGTGATCAAGCCTGAATGAAGTTTTTTTCATATAAAAAAGACCTGAATGCAATTTCCTTCTCGACACTAGAGCAGTTCGAGACATAATGTAATAAATGAATGTATCACATTATTTTACCGAGAAAATAAGTACATTACAGATGACACGCGTTCACATTAAGAGGGCAAATTTCAGAGAAATGCATGCTATTTGCTCGAGTTCCGATTAACCGCTTAAAAGCAAAGTTTCTCTCGTGTTGTCCCATTTTTCGTGAATGACTGAAAATACTAGATGCGAAATGTTTGCTAAACTGAAAGACTGCGAAAGTGTGATGCAGCTTGCGTGAATACAAAGGGTCCTGAATGACTCGACATGTCTAATAATTAAAAGGTTTAAGACTAGTTTACTTTAGTTCTATTGTCTGCATCCCCTCAAATCTTCAAACCATAGAACCTCAAATAAAAAAGCGAAGATCAGGTTATTTTGCCCATTTGTGTTGCCTGTTGATGAATACGGAACCACAAATTTCAATTTAACAAAAGAATATTCCGAACTCATTTCATGACATTCATTCAAATGGTAATAAACTCAGAGAGACAAAACTCTTTTCTTTTAGAAGTTGCAAGGTAACGCCTCTTTGCTTTGCCAACACGCGGTAATGGCAAATCTTTATCCCTTATAAATCTCATTTAACAAGCAAAAAAGGCGCCGTCTTGGCGTACTTACTTTTAAGCGCGGCACCGTCTTAAGCGCTAATAACTCAATAATTTTTTAGAGAGTTTAATTTATTTTAAAAGGAAACAAATTGTACAAGGAGACATTTTTAAAGCCAATCAAAGGCATTATAGCTAATCGAATTTCACACCGGTAATTAAAAGTCGTTGATTACATATCACTGTTTTGCTTTAGGGGTAATTAAATTATTCAAATTTGTTGTTTTCATTTAAAAAAATGGTTTGGCTGTTGTCATAACTTAATAACAACTTGCTTTGAAAACCGATTTGATCTGGAACAAACGCTTGCAATAAACACTCCATATACTGAATCGAGATCAAGTGAATTACCCATCAGCTTGCGAAGGCAGGTGTGTGCTGGTATCGCTTCCAAATAAGGCAAGTTTGAGACGTTTTTCAAGTGTCCTTTAATTGATTCACCAATTATCTCATCGATAGATCGTCTAATGGGACTAATTCCCTGCTAATCTTCTCCTCATAGCCCATTCCACTCTTTCATTACTAAAGTAATATTTTTTGTGTTCGGGAAAACAAAGTTACCGCGTTCGGTGGTCCTTCAGTGCTATCGCTGATGGTTTCGCAAGCGTGATTTGTGTGATTCCGTGTTACGAACTCCTGTACTTCCTGTGCAAACAAAGACGTTTATTAAATTATTGACCGGGTGGTTAGCTCGCACTGCGGCGTATCCTAAGCAAATTAACATCTATTTAGTTCTTAAACTTTCAACACTTTTCACGAGTGATTCAATCCAAAAATATTGAAATATTACGATATCTGGGTGGAAAGAAAAACAACATAGATATTATTCTTGAGAAGATTATTTCACACCTGAAATGTCCTTTTAGAATCTAATTAAAAATTGATATTGTAAGGATACTTTTCAAGAAGCCTCACATTTTGGGACAAACTGGAGTTCTCATTTGTTTATAACAAATGAATCCGTTTAAGACGTGTAACAACTCAGTCAGTAGGGGAAAGGAAGTGACACGAAGCCGAATGCTCTTTCGCTTTAAGCCTTAACGCTGCGATACTTGTTGATCTCCTGTCAGAATCAATAGGCGAGACGCTTTGAGGCAGGTAGCCACGAGAAGCATTGAATTTAAGAGCTGGTGTCTTGAACGTCGAAGAAGCAGCAGCGGCCGCTGCCAGGAGCGATCCATTTAGCATTGAAGGGTAGTAATCTGTAGGCCGCGGCGTGCAATAAGGTGAATAAAAATGCGCCATGCTTGCAGATTGAGGGTAACCTGTGGGATATACAGGAAGACGCAGAGTAGAAAAAGATGGGGGAGGGTGAGGAAAAGATGGTGCAAGGCTCGCGTCCCATTCTTGATCAAGAGTTTTACTGGTCAGCTCTGGGGTGTAACCGGACAGCGGAGGTGGTACAATGCCATTATTTAGGCCGATTGGAGCGTGCAGTCGCACTCCCTGAGCCTTTTCACGCTTTCTCCATTTAGCTCGTCTGTTTTGGAACCAAACCTATGGGAAATTAAACTGGCATCATCACAGTATCTTTAAAGAAGCGGGGATTAGTTATGAGTTTTACAAGAGAAAGAATGACTAATCTCAATGTAACTAAGGCTGAGGGATAACTGTCTTTCTCCTGTTGAAATCGTGAAAGATTTAGAAATAATCAATTTTGCATAGCTGTCGTAACATCGTTAATCGCTGTTGTCAGTAAGAGTGAAACATAATAGATTGCCAATATAGTGAAGCACTTAGTTCCTATTACATTAAAGTAAAAACAAAAGTTCTATTTTAAATTAAAGTAAGCTAACTTTTTCTCGGCATTCTAGATACATTTTCAAACTAATTGGTTCTCAGCAAGACATCTTAAGATCTACAAACCGCCTCAGCGATGCACTGTAAACAATCTAACAACTAGTCACTAGTTTTCTCTGCAGGAAAAAGAAACGTTTTCGCAAAGGTTTGAAAATAGTCATGGCAGTCATTAAAATAATTGCTAAGGGTCATCAATTTTCAAGTACTTAACAATATTATGGTGGAGATTAATTTCCTTTTTGTAATAGTTTTATGATCAGCCGGTTATCTCTCATCTTCGCCAGATGCTTTTCATTTGCGGACTTTAATTTGTTCCCGTCTTATCTTTTCCAATAAAAAGGTTTTCGCCCGCAACTAAATTGGACTATTTAATTATCCGCGGGGCAAATTATCTCGTAAATGTTTTCATTGTTTTGAAGAATAAGAAGGGATATGTTAAAAGTATTTACCTGGACTCTCGCTTCAGTGAGATCAATTTTCAGGGCCAATGCCTCTCTGGTGAATACGTCAGGATAGTGTGTTTTAGAGAACGCTCTTTCAAGCTCCTCCAGTTGAAGACTTGTAAATGTTGTCCGGTAGCGTCGCTGTTTTCGTTTTCCTGATGAGCATTTGCTGTCTTCCTCTCCATTTTCATCGTCGCTTTTCTCCTTTTCTCCTTCATTCTCGAATGAACCTTCCCGCACATCTGATAGCCTTGAGTCTAAATCGCTCTCTGCGAAGAAAAAAAAAAGTTCTCAGAACGATGTTGTGGTTTACTATTTAGGACGGAGAGAAAAGAGTGAATATTAGATTAATAAAATTAAGGTGATTGTGTTGAATGCCTGCATGGCAATTACAACTAATCTTTCCCACAATAATGAAATCGCTGCCGTGGAGGTGAATCTTCTTTCCGGCTACAACGCACCTAAACTGAACCTTTGTTTGTACCAAATACAACAAAGAGGCTTTTTAAATTTAAAGAACAATAAAAATGATACAGCGCAAGATGTTGATAAACAGCCTGCCTTGGTTAACATGGAGAAGATACCACCAGTTGTAAAAACATCTTTGTGGCCAAGCGTAAAAATGCTCTGACAGGCGGCATCTTGAGTTCCTGGTGATTCTTGAAGTGTTAAGTACAGTGAGGTGTTTTCAAGTTTAGTGAACTAAAACTTTCAAATCTCACGCTACCTGACTCAATGCTTCCTGTAATGCCAACGTCCGATGCTTCTTCGGTCACTGAGTCGGGTTTTGATCGTTGTTTGCACTCATCGTCTCGGTTCAGACCAAGTAGACCATCAATAGTGTAAGAGATCGCTCGGGCAGTCATTTTCGTGCAGGCTTGAAGTTTCCGTGAATAGGATCTGCCAAGTAGTGCGAGTGTTTTAATAAAACCCGGCACACCGACGGATCACCTATGAAATGCTCTTGGTGTCAAACCAATGAAATACTCAGTCGATAATAAAATTAATAAATCTACTAAAGTTCATTAGGAGACGTCATGATCCAGGGCACATATTCTTTACATTTGCAATTAGTTTAGTCTCATTTGATCAAATAGCCGACAACACTGTGAAATTGAAAGACCCTAATTAGGCCCTCCGCCCATAGAAGCCAGACTTCTTTTTCAGTTCCTTGATTTTCTACCGTTAACAAGCGTTTGAAACTCGATCACCGAGCAAACGCATACACCGAGTGGTGAGGTTAAGTGAGCGAAAGAAGCATGTTGACTTACCGCTGTTGAAAATGTTTGTTCGCGGCTGTCTCCGGTCATAATCACTCAGGATTGTTGACGAAATGCGAACTAGTCTTTCTCCATGGGGTCAAGATCATGGCGAAGACGGTGACATAGAGGTATAATAACTTGTATCTTGTCGCCTAAAGACTCAGACTCAGCGAAAAAGCATGTATTTTGAACTCTTCCGCGGGCTTTGAATCTTGAAATGTCCTGTCCCAATAAGGATAAATTAAAACCACATTCAACTGTAAATAAGTTTAACAGCTGATATCGGCAGCTGCCCACAACAATGACCCTGTAAGAAGGGAATATTGAAAACTTGCATCCTTCTCAACATTTTGATTGGGTTAATTAATCACCATTTGTCCCTGTAATTAATTAATTAATACCGTTTATATTGAATCGATACAACCTTGAGAAGTATCCAATCAGACGCCGTAGTTATTCAAGCGTTTGAGGTGTGCCGCTGACGCCTTATCAAAGTGGCGTTATTACTTGTTTACCTAATGCAAGCGCCGCATGCCTGATTATCATAATAATAAAATGTCTTTTTATAACCAAATCATTCCAATTTAATTAAACTAATAAGCCCTCAAAATCACTGTGACCGCAAACCAAAACATTTTTCAAGCCACAACACGGCTTCGATATCAAAGCTACAATAGTTTCAGGACAACTACTAACAATTTTTATAACATAACGAGCCTCCAGCAGGGACTTCACCAACGCTTTTTAAGCAATCATTTTGTTGTTCACAGGAATATAAACAAGGAAGAAAAAGCAAACAGACGAACAATAAGCTACTGAATATTAATAGTAATTGTGTGAATGGGATCGGAATCAACACCGATAATATAATAACGATATTTTGCCAAGCCAAGCGCTCGCGCCAAATTAATCGAGTTTATAAATAAACCATTGCGTTGAAGTTTCTTTTTGTCTTACATGTAAAAGGCACCGACAAATGTGTTATTGCAAAAATCATTATCCACTATCGCTTTATGTACGTACATTAACGAGGTTATATGCACCCACAACAACTCGGTGCAAATCAAGGCTATTAAAGTCAGGTCGTCGGACAGTTTTAAAAGTGTCAGGAATTAAAAGAAAAAAAAACTTCAAAGCGAGCTTAGCTTTCGAGATTACTTAATCTCGTTGCAACTATGCAAACGAAAAATAAGGCCTCTTTGATTATCACTTGAAATTAATGATACATCACTCTGTAAGGAAATCTTCATGTTTCCAGCTTGATTTCAAGTTTTAACTGGTTATCTTAACGCGGACCGTAAACGCATCTTGTAACAATGTTTGTCTTCATTCAACCGCGAAGGAAACTAGTAAACACACTCTTGACTTCTAGAGTTTTCAATATCCGCTTCAAACAAAAGACACAGGCACTCAGTAGACAGCCTATTGTATGATGATACAAGGGTCTCGAAACAGGATAATATGTACCCTAATCAATAAATACACTCATCAAACGGGAAAAAGTTTAAAATTTACTGATAAAATTCGCGACTTTACAGTTAGATACAGTTTGCACACTTTCAAAATAACTGTCGGAACGCAAGAAAATAAAATAAATCGAGAGGAGTTCGGAGGAAATAACAACTAAAACAGGGAAAAAATACAAAAATAAGACTGCATACTAAAGACGACACTTACTGACTTATTTGTAGTAAATAGTACAAACAAAAGCACGAAAATTTCCTTCCGATTTCTAAAACGATTGGGACAATATCCTCCTCGACGTCGCTTGTTGCATTGCTTACGGGCTCAATTAGACAACAATAAGTCCGTGTTCTGAGCCCAAGATTACGCAAATAACATTCAACTCGATCTTCATAAAACTCATTGTATCAGCTAAGACCTTTGTACAAACTGATTTCATTTAATCCTCTTCAGTGGGTTCTGGTATCACCGAGAATGTCTTTATCACAGCCATGCCGCGGGCCGGCAATGTGCTACATACCAACCGGACATTGGCTGTCGCTAGGGGAGTTCTTCTCGCAACTCTTTTTCACCAAGTTCCGACAAAATTAAAACCACTCGTAATTAACAGCCAAGTTGCTTTGGCCAAATGATGGTAGGGGGGTGGGGACGGGATAGGACAATAAACCGGCGAAACACTCCCTCGCTTGCTTGCTCGCTCACTCCTCTTGCTGTTGTGTTTAGTTCTCGCACACTCTAGCGTTCGTTCGTTCGTGTTTTCGCTCGCTCGCTCGCTCGCTTGTACTCTACTTGGTTAGTCAAGTTTTTATCGATAGCAATTGAGCTTCAAAACTTGAAGCCGCCAGGAGGGAGGTTATCTTTAGCCTGGAATTCAAACTGTCCATCCACCTCTTGAGGGAGTAACTCTTCTTCACCGTTGTCAGCCTGAGAAACATGAAAAGAAAATATGTAAGTACTAAATAGTTATTGGAATACTTGCTCTATGCCAAGGTACAGCTCAAAAAGTTAAAGCTACTCAAGACATACAAAAATAATTTTCTTTTCCGTTCTACCATTCATAGTGTTGACAGTCTACACGCAAGATAAGTTGATAATAACTTGAGCTCTTAAATTAATATCCCATGACATGGGAAGCCAGAAATATATAAAAAAAAAACAATGGCAAAATGTTTGCGTCTTCTCACAAAAAAACTGAAGGTCCATCACAGAACTTTCAGGAAATATGCAAGCGTAAAATCTCAGCTTGCCTGGACCAACAGAAGGGAAAGCTATGGATGATTGATCGAATCATCCTACCATGGACAATCAAGTGGCCTGTTGGCAACTGGTTATGCATACAAAGCAAGTTCCCAAAAATACGAGAAATCACTCGACAAAGAGGTCACTGTTCAAAAATAGCCGAGTTTTAAGTGAGCCACAAGGACTGAACACGGTCCAGGATCGGAGAAATCATTTGGATTTTACTTCGATTTTGTTGACTACTAGCCTGCGCAGGCTAGTTGACTACCAATAGCAGAAGTAGAAGTAGAAGTACCTTCCTGAAAGAAGGTATTAGGAAGGGTCAAATATATGTCGATATATTCTATCCACACTAAATGACTGATTTGGTGAGATTTACCGAATCTATTCAACGCCTAATCAACCGGAACGCGAGAATGAAACAAGAAAAGAAAAGAAAAATCGGGCGCCAATCTTCATCCTCGACACAATTCCATCGACCATCCAAGCGTACAAACGTTACAGCACCAAAGAAATGATAAAAGGAGAGCAGAACAGACAAACAAACAGTACCACCAACAAAACAACAATGAAAGCAAACTGACAGATGTGAGCTGGTGATACCAGCAAACTGCTCATTGACTTCGCAAGTGAAATTTCAAGAGTTTCTTGAGGAAGCAAATTCACCGTGCGCACATAGCGCTCCAAGTTATATATATATTTTGGAGTTCTTAAGACAAATACATACGTCATTAGAGAAGTATTGATCGATCATTCCAAAGGCCAGTTTGTAGATTTCCTCGTTTTCGTGCTGTTGAAGAAATTCTATTTTATCCAAACCTGAAGAAAAAATGTGAACATTTAATTTGCAAGAGAATCTATGAAAGCTAAACTGTATATTGTAACTGCGGATTTGAAACAGTTTTCTTAGCGGTACATCATCGCTGTGAGGGAAGCAAATTCAGTTGACAAAGAGAGAGAGAAAAAAAAAAGGACTGAATGGGAATTGAAAGCACGGCCGTGCGACAACCTCGAACCCAGGGTCTCTTTGGGAACGAGGTTGGGCCGTGCGATTGTGCTGCACGTGCAATACCAATAAAAGGGATTTTCAATATCCTTCCAATTCACCTTTACCTGCGTAAAAATGTAACTGAAAACAACGACAATGCAGTGTTTATTAAGGGAATACCCTCAGCTTTCAAGCTAGTTCACACGCATATCAGAGCAAACAATTGAAACGACACATCACATGATTAAAAATCTCAACTGGCAGGGAATTAGTTGACCCTTAAAGTGCCCCTAACCCCAAAATGTTTTTTTCGCTAAAATGAATCTTTGCACTTGTTCGAAACGCATTGCGGCAATTTTTTCCTTTTTCTAACAAATTCTGCCATTTTATAGGCTTCGAAAGTTGCGAAAATCCAAGCATCTTTTGTTCACGACCGAGTCAGAAGGGGAGTGGGTCTATTCCTGATGTGACGTCACAAACTGATTTACATTGCATTAACTCTTTGTAAACATGCATGCAAAGTAGATTGTGACGTCACATCAGGAATAGGCCCATTCCCCTTCTGACTCGGTCGTGAACTAAAGATGCTTGGATTTTCGCAACTTTCGAAGCCTATAAAATGGCAGAATTTGTTAGAAAAAGGAAAAAATTGCCGCAATGCGTTTCGAACAGGTGCAAAGATTCATTTTAGCGAAAAAAACATTTTGGGGTTAGGGGCACTTTAACAGGCAGAGGTGAAGTTATGTCGGGATCACTGAACACAAATCAAGCCAATGATAAGCGATGGATTGGAATTCGTCGCCAAGTCGGTTCTAATTGTTACGGAGATTAAGCATGAGACGCTTCTGAGCCACAAACGGAAACTCAGACTGGAAATGATATTTGACGTGCCAGGACAGTAATCTCTCCCAGAAAGTTAAACTAATTCTCATTGGTCGTGAGCCAATGTCAAGTTAAAAAGGGAAACAGCTCACTTCCGGTTTCCATTCAGGGTTTAAAAATGTCTCGTGCTTTTGCCCTGTAATAATTAACCGCATATTCCTTACACCCGATAGTTATGACCTATAAAATTAATTTTATTTTGGCAATCAGGAAGCATGGAAGTAATGAAACAACAGCACAAAAAGCAGTAAGACCGTTGAATGGCATCACCTACTTTTTCTAGTTGAAAGCCAATTTTAGGAAAGACAAATGTTTTTTTCCTCAAGGACGGTACCTACTATTGGTATTGCGCATACGTTCTGCGCATCTCGAGATACTCGGATTTCCATGACGCTTACTAATTCAGGGATATTTTTGCGCGGTTTAAAACTATGCGGAGAAAGCTGAACTTTGCAAGTGCTCTTGGTGTCCAAAAGGAAAATTGGGGGTAACCATGCATTTTTCAGAAATAATGAAACTTCAATTTGAGAAGAAGCTTTTGACAAATATTATTCATGAATTATCTTTGAAAAATGCGTGGTTACCCCAATTTTCTTTTTGGATTTCAACCACACTTGCCAAGATCTACATTTCCTGCATAATCATAAACCAGAGCAAACATACCTTTGAATTAGTATGAACCGTCCTTAATCTTTCTCATAGGAGTAAAGTTGTACGACTCCCCCAAGCAAAAGCTTTTGACGGGAACGATTAATTAAAAGCCATAACAGATAAAATTAACCATCCTAGACAAAGTAAAGTACAATCAGCGCCGCTTTAGTGATGCACAATTTTACACCAACCTCCAGCTTCTTCAATGACCGTAGCGATTGTATCTGCCTTGTCACCGGCCATCTAAAACAACACAACAAGCTTACTACATACCGAGGCCCATAGGTCTCTGTTGGGTTCATCTGAAGAACGCGGGAATAACGCAGCCAAAAAAAACTAGGAAAGGAATCAAATCTCCAGACCCTATTGACCTCGCATATTGCGTTTCTAGCTTTTCTGATTGGTTCATTCAATCTCTGTTATCAGCTCATACATCGTACGAACTAATATGGAAACTGATTGCGT
>NC_090895.1:10829242-10831742 GCF_036669925.1 Montipora capricornis | reverse complement strand
ACAATAACTACAATAAAGGCCCTGAAATACCCCCTCCTTCTTTCAAGCAATGTTGTTTACGTGTAGCGCACATAACCGAGGTATCAAACAACATTGCCTTTTGCGGGGGAAGGGGGTGGGGTTCCTAAATAGCAGATTTATGTCTTTGAAAGAAATTTGTTTTATAGGGAGAGATAAATAGAACGTGTCAACAATTTTGTCCAGGATTGTATTTCTAACAAATCGAATATTTACGCCGTATTGTAAACTACATACGTAATACGATATCACTTTATATAGGGGCGGACTACAATAAGCCTCTTCCAGAGTTTGCCTCTAGGCTATATTCCTGTGGGGGACACAACCAGTGACCAGCACACAAGAATGAATCGTGCTGGCTTTTTTGAACTTGATATATTAACTGTCCATGTCTCTGTGAGGAGGACATGAACTCAATGGGAAAATCAAGTAAGCAGATTCATACCTGCGCAGGTGTGCCACTGACTGTGAAGTTGCTTATGGCCCATGCGGCTTCTTTCTGTGTTAAAAATTCACCCTGAAAACAAAACAAACAAACACTAAATTTCAATAAACAACACACCAGAGACAAATTACTGCAAATTTTGTCAAGGTATAAGCCGGGTCCAATTTTAAGAAGCAAAGTTCGTCCTCCGTTTATCACCACAAGACGACTTTGGAAGAGCAAATGAACTGCATACAAAGTTTACACATAAACGAATCATTTTTGTAGGCTTGTTTTCTTATGAAGGAAAAAACTACCCAGACAATTCAACCAGTACATGGTACTCCCATGATGTCTGAATTGATTGTGAACGAATCACCTTGTTGGCGAAACGACCATAATTCAGATCCCCTTAGTTTTCACAAACAACTGACTGCCGGACAATGACCCTCACAAGATGAAACATCATCAAAATGTGACGAATTTCGTTGCGAAAGATCACCGCAGTTAATACATTAACCTAAGTAAAAACGACCGTGCGGTTGATCAGCTCCCACAAAGCTCTTCTCAGTGGCGGAGCATAGGGTAGCTGGTCGTTTCGCTGACGCACTAAGACCTTTCGCTAGCCTTTTCACACACTTGAAAGCGATAGCAAAACGTCTTAGTACATCAGCAAAACGACCGACAATCGAGCAGAGTGCAGCGCAATCGCAAGGTTGGGGACTCGAGTCCAGTTCAAGTCCTGGATTTTCGGGTGGTACGTGGTGTAAGCCCGCACAAAACGTCCCGAGCGCCTTCTTATCACAGTACATTTTCAGTTCTTTGGTGCAAGGACGGGTAGTTCTCCAGGCTTCTTTCCAACTGCTTACCTTCTTTCTTAAACTGCGATAGTCTTCCTCTTAGAAAATGGCATCGTGTACGCAGTTGCAATTATGACTTTTATATATTCTCTCAATCACAACAAAATAAACGATAGCTGCTGTAATTTGGAACTAATTTTGCAATACTCACCGTTTCTAAAGTCTGAATAATAAGCGGAACCAGTCCGACATTGATGATTTCCTATAAAACAATCAACAGCCAAATATACATGTAAATAGGTCTCTTCTAGATGAGGCGCCACACTTATTCTCTTAAAAGCGGTGCTTGATCGAAGCATTCTCAGCTTCATTTACCGAGTACAGCTGTACTACCCTAAGAATCAATCTAAACAAGCCGCTGTCACCCAATAACAACAAAATAAGTTTTATCTTCAAAATGCAACTTTTTGTGAAAACTACCATTTGGCAGTGATTTGAGTGGTTTTGGAGCAAAAACCCTAAATGTTCCTCATTGGGTAAAAATCGAACTGAGATGGACAACTTGCCCAAAACGTTCGTTTTAGTTTCAAATGCAACTTTTTTTGCAAAAACTACCACCTGGCAGTGGAGAAAAAACCCCCAAAAGTTCCTCATTTGATGAAAATCGCATTGAGATGGGTGATCCTGGCCAATTTAAACAATTGTAATTTGTAGACACCTGAAATGGTGTCTATAAAACCCCTTTAACACACGCACAAAAATTGGTACGAAACTCCAAATAGCGGCACAGTATCAACATTTGGAGTGCCGAACACACCAGTAGAGATGTGCTTGGCACCCCTTGGTCACTACTTTGCTCACTAGAATCACAACTCAAGGCAGTTTAAAACATACTTGTACTTGAGACTGATTTCCAGCAGTAATATTTGATAAAAACCAAACGGCTTCCTGTAATCAAAGACCAAGATGAGAACTTCTTACCGTAATTTTTACATTACTATTGTTCCAACTAATAATTGATCAGTAACCATGCACAGGGAGCATGATAGGATCTACACCTCAATTCCTATTTGACTATTGTAAAACAATCAATCAATTTTCTGAACACTCTGAACCAACACAAAACAAATGCAGGAGGCGTCAGGGAAAGCAATTCTAAATGATGACATTATTCCCAATGTCTTCTACTCTAGAAATTACCTACATTGTAAGTACATGTATACAGCATGTACAGTGTACTAGGATATAATAAAGCTCT
>NC_090895.1:10794242-10824242 GCF_036669925.1 Montipora capricornis | reverse complement strand
AAACAAGAAATAATAGGGCAAAAGGCCATTGCCATAGCTTTGCCTGGATTTAACGGTCTTGGACGTTCGGTGACCCCTATTTTTCTTTCCAGAAACGGATTTTATTTACAATTATCTTCACGTTGTCCAAAAATGAACAAAAAATCAATGTGGGAAGTTAAAAAAATTTCAAGATTTCTGCTCACGGGACATCAAATCTTGCCTCTTGCGGCTGCAAGGCGAGTGAAACTGTGGTCGCTAAATGCGAACTTGATCTTTAAGGAACCTCACCAGTTGACTAAATTCACTTAATAAGTCCACTTAATTAAACAATATTTGGCAGAGAAGATTTCACTTCAAAGATTTAATTGCAATATATTTGGGTTTACAGACACTGGCCTTATTCGCTAACGAAGCCCGATTTTGTCACATTTTGGGTGTTTTTCCGAGCATGTTCTCTCCAAAACGAAGTCGGTGACCCCCATTTTTTTTTACATTTCTGACATAACTAACTCATCATCTTACAGTGGTAAAAGTTTCAGAAAAAAATCAATGTTGAAAAATTTTCGCGCGAACGTCCTTAATGCAAATAACTCAAAATTAATACTCAATTCTGCAGCCAGTGTAACCTGGAAGTTCATGGTAACCTGAAAGTTCCACTGCACTGGCTGTGAGCCATATTGGACTGTCTGTTTAACACCATTTACGACATCCAAATCAACACTGGCAATAATTTTCTATTGGAGATTAAACTTACTGGGACATTAGGACTGACAAACTTGAGCAAAGGTTTAACTACACCATGTTGAATGACAAAATCTCTCAAGCCAGGTCCATCACCTGCAACGCAACATCCAACAAAATGACAAGTTGCAAATGTGATTTCTCCCTCAAAACAGCAACTCATATTTGAAGTGCTCAACAAGATGACATAAATAATGTTGATGTAATCGATAACAATGGCAGTAAAAAAACCATCTAAACAGCCCATTGAAATGTTTACAACAACTCTGGTGACCCCACCTTTTTTCAGGAAAGTGATTAGCAGGGTAAGATAAATCTCTCTGCATTATTTTAGTCAAAGAATTCTTAGTCTTCATTCTTACCAATGATGTTTCCAAGGGCCCAGACAGCTTGTTCACAAACATTTTGATGTGGTGAATCCAACAACTTCATAAAATACTTCACAGCATCTAAAATCAAAATGGGCAACTATACTTAACAATAACTACTGTAATAATGTGATCTCTTTCTCAACAATTTTAACACAAAATTAAATCCTAACTTATGTGAAGGCCCAACATGTACGTAATGAAATGTCTAGAAAAAAATTTAACATGCAGCATTTTTATCAAGTTTCAAGGGAAACTTGATTTGTAATGCACTCACCAGCTTTGACTACGGCTTTAGTTTGTTCAGATGTACCGGAAGCAATATTTGTTAAGGCCCATGCTGCTTCAAACTGAAGGGATGGACTGCAATGAAACAAATTTAACTTAGTAGCTCATGAGTCAGAAAAATTAGCTACATGTACCAAATTTGCTTTCAAACAATGCAGTTAGCAGTCACAAAAAAACGTCTTAAAAGGAGTCTCGTTATTGGAGTCTCGTTATTGGAACATTAGTTCTGTGAGATCTCTCCTGCCAAATTGTCTTTGGCGAAGTTTATAAATAATAAAAAATAAATAAATAAATAAAAGAGATTCAGCTGAATACTTCTAGATAGACAACTCTATTAAGTATTTCCCTAGGGTAGCACATTCAGCAACAAGGCTGTTGGTAGCAAGTTATTGTAGATGCCTGATAATTACATGTATTGTTAGTTTGACTTACTTGTCTTCTCTCTCTAGGCACTTGACAAGTACTGGCAAAATACCAGACCTAAATACAAGCACATTGATGTAAACATTGCCAGCATCAATCAAACATACACAGTTTAAAAAGTACCGGTACTTGAAGTTGAAAACAAAGTTACACATACAGAACATACATCCAAGTATGCTATCAATTGGCACTTCCTCAAAATGAGGTATGAGGATGCCATAATAATGAAATCCTACAGACACCAAAAAGACCACGATGCCTTAAGTTAATATAACTTACTCAATAAGTTCATCAATTGGTGGATTACGATCCTTGGAAAGAAGTTTTCTGAAAAAAGAAGAGCAAGAATCACATAAGGGAAAAAAATACACGTACAGAACTGCTCAGATATAAGCGAACCACCAAACGCGTTTCAAACTAGTCTTCAACTAGTCTGTGTTTGACTTTCAACCCCTTTGAGTTTTCGTTGAACGCAAACAAAAACATGTTGACCAAAGTCATTAGCTTTCCGAGAATCTGTTTCAATGTACTTCCTCACTGATTATGTACGAGTAAAAACTGATTTTATGATCAAGCATACGCAATGCATGTTATATCAAGAATGTGACATTCTCTTCAATTAGTTTGAAAGAAAATGGGAGAAGCGAAAGCCAGAGCTTTAATAACCTTTAAATCTGCAATTAAACATGCACATTTCTTCTTGTTCCTTCTTGGTTTTATTTTCAAACGTGTTTCAAGACTCTTTGTTCTCAACGCGTTGTCAATGAGTTTGATGGTTCGCTTATCTTTGAGCAGTACTGTAGCAATGTTCTGATGACATGTTTAGTATGATAGTCTAACATGAACCAACTAAACAACTAAAACAAAAACAAAGATGTGGTTTAGATTTATACTTGGTTTAAATTTTATTTTCTGTTATTTCAATATCATTATCATACATCATTAAACCCAAGAATAATGGCAGGGGTTTCAATAACAATTAAAATAATGTGAAGTTAGTGGCTGGTCTGAGTACAGAGTACCCTAGAGCTCTCATTGTCAAAATTAATTTTAATCTTAGGTTTGAAATTACTTCAGTTTAGGGGGAAAAAGTAGCAGACATCTCTCAGTTAAGTAGCTCATGCTGTCCCCTTACTGTACTGAAACCACTGCAATGGGAAGATAAAATTTCAGCTGAACACGAACTGTATGACAAGCTTGATTAGCCAGCCATGTAAATGCATTGTCCTGCAGTTCTGGTTTTGATTTTGCAATTTCAAACTTTTGAACATTCTAAAACTAGATATCAGAATACATGTAATTACCAACCTCGCTGCTTGTACAGCACAGAGCTGTTCAGTTGGATCGTGACTGCTTGCATTCTATTGTACAATTAAGGACATGGTATTTGAGTAAAATAGGAAACCTTAGGTGTAGGATTATTGTATCACAAGGGATTCTTTGACATGAACTTGTGCACTAAGCAAATAATCATAATAATTATGAACTTCCAAATCTTACATATGATCACATCAAGCTCAGACATACATTGTATCAAGGAGTTACAATCGTGGGCGAAAACTTGTTAAGAAAACCATACAAAAACCAGCAAAAGTACTTGTGCACTAATAATTTCTCCTTCGTGAATTCCACAGCTGTTACTTCTCCTCCACCCTCCCACTTTCCAATGTTGATTTGGAGAGTGTTGATTTCCAGAAACTGTTTGTGATCCCCAGAAACAAGGAAGGAGGGAGGATGGGGGGGGGGGGGAGTCAAATCGTTTGCTTACAACTGAAACTGCTTGGAAGGGTAATTTTCTTAAAAGTTTTGTCCATGCTTGTACCATAGATTGTAAAGAAACCATAGTTTTACATCAGTGAGGGGTGATAGCAGAAGGGTTAATGCCAGCTTACAAATCAGTTTCAACAATTTGAAGGGAATGTCTCATTAGAAGTATGAACTCTTTAAGTAATGGCAATTTTATGGTACCAGTAATATTGCTTAACAAGAGAACCTCATTATGTGACATAACAGGTAACCATGGCAAGACAATAGTTATCTAAAAGCAAGCTGTTATTTTTCAAAATTTAAACACATATCTCTAAAACAACTTTCGTGACTCCCATATTTTCTTGCAGGTAAGTGATTAGCAGCTGTAGATGAATGTCTCAACAAAGTTAAAAAATTAACTGGAGTGGATTCAGAGCCACCTTAAATTCGTCCAATTGTGAGCGTGGATATGACTCTGCTCCAGAGAATTTTTTTTTAACTCTGCAGAGAGTTTTTTTGTCAGGATGCTAACCACTTCCCAGCAAAAGATTGGGGGTCACAGAGTTCATGTTTGGAATATACAATGTAAGAATTTTAAGACAAAAGACTCTTTTGTTGCCACTTTAACTACTGCATCTTGTTAAGAAATTCCTGGGGTTGCATACGGTACCCTACAACTACCATTACATGACACAGTTGTATAGCATCAAATTAAATAGAATGTTAAAAGTGCTGAAACTGGATTGAACCTCATTAAAGTGCCTATGAAATAAAATACTGTAACTGAAGCTTATTTTGAAAGACTTTTTTTTAAGAAAAGCAACATGGTGTTTCATTTTGAAATATATCCTATTGCTCTAGAGATATTAAAGTTTTTGTGTAAAAACTGATCGATGACATCATCAGTGGTTCCAAGGGGAAGGGGGCAGGAACACACACATATAGTATAGAATATCCTCAGAAATATTAATGCAGTTCTCTTCAAACTTGGCACCAGTAATGCACGTCAGTCAATGCATAAATTGATAGCCATTGTGCAGTTTCCATGACAACAGTTTGCTTCCAGATCAATTTTGTGCAAACGAGATGTCCTCATTTTTTTTTGTCTCAACCAAACATCATTCACTGTTAATGAGTTCATTAGGAGACCTAGAGCAGCAACATGGGCTCTACGTGTGTTTTCAGCAGGACTGTCTGTCTTGCCTGATGTGAGGGGAAATTGAGACACTTCATTTACAACTGAAAGGGGCTGGAGCCACATGTGTTGCCATGGTTACATCATACTCTGCACTGCCTTGCACCTTTCTTAAGGGTTATCAGTAATGAAAATTTGAATATAATCATTGTTAAATTTTCAGAGTTATTCTTGATTTTGTGATCCATCTTCTAGTGAAACCACTGATGACATCATCAATTTTCTCATTTGCATAATTATGTAAACATAAAACTCATCTCTGAAAAGATAATAAATGATACTTCAAAACAGAAAACACCATTCTCCCTTATTTTGAAATCTCTTTCAAATAGGCATTACCTTTTACTTCAGAGGCACTTCAAGAAGATCTACGTAAGCTTGTTCACTTACCAAAACAATGCTATGGAGGCTTTTCCCCTGCAAAACAATACACAACCATAACACATTGTAACATACATGTACAAGAATCAATAAGCAGATCATTAAGTATGCATACTAGTCAAGTGTAACAACACTTTAACCAAGGTTTCACTAACTTTTTGGTAACATGTAGCTTCACACTGATTAGGATGTTTAAGAAATGATGGCTTTGAGGATCAAACTTCATCAGAAGTCTATAGCTCAGAAGTGTTCATCTTCAATGGAATGCAGCATGTTAGTTTATGGTAATAGCTATTTTTAGAATAGTTTACTGCTATTTTGCATTTGGCATGGGCCAAATCCCACGTGTCATGTGGCTACCTGGTTCTACGGACTAATCAGAAGCGTTGCGGTCATCAGACTCAAACTGATTAGGCATTATTTGATGGGACCTGTATTCCAAATTTAGATAATACCAGGCTTTGGATGGGCCAAGGCCAAATAAGAGGGATAAGCACTTCGTGGTAATGGACTTACGACTTTACTCCTTGACTTGATTTTCAAAGCAGGGCTCGAAATTAACGGAAAAATCCAGTCGCATTTAGCGATAAGAAACGAAAATTACAATACAATACAATACATACATACTTAATAATTGACCGCTCCCCATAGGGGCTTTTCAGGGCCAATGAAACACAATCAACGAAGCAACAGAACACAACAACTACAACTGTTAAGAATCCCAACTGGCCGGAGGCAAACCAGTTGGCTATTTACAAGTGCAGATGGGAAGTTGAACCAGGGAATACCGGGAACAAATTCAACGAGTGATCAGAGCGGGTCTTGAACCCGGGATCTCCGGATCTCAAGGCAAGCACCCTAACCACTGGGCCACACTGCCTCCTCCTTAGTCGCAATTTCGCAAATTTTAGTTGCAAAATTGCCGCGGTGCATTGTGTTTCCAGCGGTTTAGCAAAAAAATATAAGCCCACAATACTTATGTGTAAAGAAACCGCTAAAAATGGCGAATGATCGAAGGAATGGATCTGTGCACATAACATCGCAGCTAAATTACTCTACAATTACACTATCTTCAGAGAAAATTCACAGCGAGAAACAACACAATTTTGTCATTTATTTATTTATTTTAGCAAAAGTAGCAGCAAAGTGGCAACTGCTAACCCTTTTGTTTCGAAAGAGCGAAGGTGACAACAAGTCGCAAAGGAAAAAAATTAGTCGTACATGTAAATGCGACTGTATTGGTCGCAATTTTGAGCCCTGTTTTGCTATTAAATTTGACAATGGCCATCTCAATGGAAAGCCTTAAGTACTGTAAGATAAAAAGGATTTAATTTTTTTAAATATAGTTAAATAAAATTTAACATAGTTAACGACTAGGAGCTAGTCTGGTTAGTAGTGTTTTGCAGGCGGTTGTTAGTGTCTTGGCCGTCTGGTAGCGTTGTTCAGCGTTTTGGTGCGTTCTGTAGCGTTTGTTATAGTTACATGGTTCACGACCGGGAGCTAGTCCGGTCAGTAGCGTTTTGCAGGCGTTTGTTAGCGTTGTTATGCGTTTTTGTAGCGTTTGCAGCACTCTTTAGGTTGGGGGAGCCCTGGGGCTGACATGGTTCAGCGGTATTCCTGCGTAGTGCATGCGTTGTCCAATGTGCTTGCAGCGTGTTTGTTGGCGTGGCGTTGTGAGTCGGTTTAGGAGTTTAGTGGTTCTCGGCGTTCTTCTTCTCGCTTCGTTGGCTATCTCGGTCGCTGTCCAGGTTGAAATAGAAGTTCTTCGATCTTCGACCGTCTCCATCTCGTCTTCACCGCCGTGTTGTGGTTCGTCTTATCTTCTCTTGTACCAGTTCCGATAGTCGGCTCGTCGCTCAGATAGCGTGGCGTTTCTTTGGCGGGCTTAGTGTAGCGGTTCCCAGTTGTGGTCAACAAAAGAAAAACAACAATAGAGAAAACACAAGGATTTCTTCCGTCATCGACCGTGGTTTCCTCGCCCTCTGTCGTGTCTGTTGGTTTGTCTTTACTCGCTCATCGCTCTTTCGTGCTTCGGACCATCGTGTGCTCCGATACGTTTATTTTGGCGGGCTTAGTGTAGCGGTTCCCAGTTGTGGTCAACAAAGGAATAAATTCTAAGGATTTCGTCAGTCATCGACCAGGGTTTTTCTTCGGCGGCTGTCGTGTTTATTGGTTTGTCTTTCCTTCACTCGTCGCTCTTTCGTCCCTGGACCGTAGTGTGCTCGCCGATCCGTTAGCGTGGCCAAAGGACTTCGTCCTTTATCGCCCGCGGTTTTTTCTCGCTCTCTGTCGTGTTTGTTGGTTCGTTTTTCACTTCTTTTTCGTGGTCGCCTCTAACTCGCTCGTCGCTGGTTGGTGTTCGATCATACATCATGCCGAACCCACCTCGTTCAACCAACAATAGCTTGTCCGCCGGACTTCGTTCGGAGGACATACCTCTCTTGTCGCCCGCGCCGATGGTGGTTTCTACGGCTCCCTCTGGCCCCGTGGCGCCTTTGGCCGTCGATTCGATCGCCGAGGCTGTTGTTCGCGCGCTTGGAAGCACTCTTCCGACTATCATCTCTTCAATTCAAGGGAGCGCCCCCTCGCCATTACCCCCTTCCGTCCTTGGCACTTCTGTTGGCGTCACTCCATCTAGCTCCTCTGGATCGACTGCTGTTTCTTGTGATGTCAATGTCTCGTCTATGGCTTTTGGGGCGTCATCAGGTACGTTTACTTTGCCGGCCTTCATTCCTACCTTTTCTCCTGTGTCGGCCATCACTGACTCAAGCTCGGCCCGCTTCATGGCCCCCATTACCTCTCCATTCGCGAGTCCCAGTGTATCCGGCAGCCTGCCAAGTTTTGGTAACTCTGGATCAGTGCCTACGTCTGATAAGGCTTTCATTGTTGGTCCTGGTCATGCACCAGTCCCGGCAAAATTGGCCAAGAAGATCATCGAGGGCCAGTTCGTGGAGTTGGCGGATCTACTTACAGTCAATCTCCGAGCTGGGGATCAGGAACCACAGACCTTCCTGGAGGGTAAACTCCTGGTGTCCAACGTAAAACGCAGGCAGGTTGAAATCAAGGATATTCTTACTTGGACTGAAGCCTTCACGATTTTCCAGCTGGTCCTGTGCGCCTCTCACCCCCTGCGTTGGTTAGACTTGACCAGATATAAGCTGCTCATTATTCAAACAGCCCGCCAATATCCAGGTCTGGCTTGGCTTGAATACGATCTGGCCTTCAGAAGGGATGCCGCTGCCTCAGGCCTTACGGATTGGTCCAAAATGAATTTGGATCTGTATAGTTTTCATTTGCGTTTGCCAGCATCGTCCTCACTGCAACCAAGGCCGTCTTCCCTTTCCGGGTTTCCTCAGTCTTCCTCAGACAGCCCAGACTCCCACCGACGCACACCATTCTGCCATTCCTGGAATGAAGGGAAATGCCGGTGGCTATTTGGGAAGTGCAAGTTCCGCCACAACTGCAGCAATTGCGAGGGAGAGCATACCAAGGCTAACTGCCCCTTTCCCGCTCAGCTGGATTTCGTTCCCGTTCCCGCTCCCCCTCCCCTGGAGGGAGCAGGGGACAGTACTGAGGGGCGAGGTTCGCCCAGTGTTGTGTTTGTACATAGTTTGAATGATGTGATTGCGTTGCCTCGCCAGCCGAATGGATTGCCTCAGTTGGCAAAGTTGTTTTGTCCTGTTCCAGTTTCAGTTCCAGTCTCAGTTCCCGTTTCTGTTCCAGTTAAGCCCAGCGTTCCAGTTGTCTCTTTTGCCCCGTTATCTCCGGTGTCTCAGGTCACACCATTACAGTTGGATCAATTTCAAGCCGAATTATGCCACCATCCCAACAAGTCAGCTGTGGCATTTGTGACTTCTGGCATACGGGATGGATTTCGGATAGGCTTTGACCCATCCTTGGTGTCCCTCAAATCTGCATCTTCAAACATGCGTAGCTCGGCTGAGCACCCATCAGTGATTGACTCCTACTTGCAAGCTGAAGTCTCTTCTGGCAGGGTGGCAGGTCCTTTTCCAGTGCCCCCGCTTCCGTCATTGCAAATAAGTCGTTTCGGGGTGATCCCCAAAACTAATCAGCCTGGGAAGTGGCGTCTCATTTTAGACCTATCATCCCCAGAGGGGCAAAGCGTCAATGACGGCATCCCTAAGCCCCCGTTTACAGTTCAGTATGTTTCAGTGGATGCTTTCATTGATGGCATAATGTCTCTGGGTCGAGGAACGTTAATGGCCAAGTTCGACGTGGCCAGTGCATATCGGAATGTGGCTATCCACCCAGACGATCGCCCCCTTCTTGGCATGAAGTGGCGTGGGCAATATTTTGTGGATTTGGTGCTCCCTTTTGGGCTGCGTTCAGCACCATTTATTTTCACCGCCATTGCAGACCTGGTTGAATGGATCCTGGTTCACAATTATGAGGTTACATTTCTCCGTCATTACTTGGACGATTTCCTCACTTTGGGCCCACCGGCGTCCCCTGTGTGCCACAACAACCTTCAAACCTGCGTTCGTCTGTGTTCAAAACTTGGCCTTCCCCTTAATCCAGATAAGTTGGAGGGACCCGCGACTCGTCTTACAATCCTTGGGATTGAACTTGACTCCGAGAATCTTCAGGCTCGCCTTCCGACTGACAAGAGAGATAGGATTGTTTCACTGTTAGATGAGTGGTCAGCAAAACGTTTTTGTAAACGTCGCGAGCTGGAATCCCTGATTGGCCATCTCCATCACGCCTGCAAGGTCGCCCCACAGGGTAGGACATTCCTTCGCCGGATGATCGACTTGCTTTGTGCCTTTCGCCGTGATGATCACCCCATTAGGCTTAACCAGGAATTTCGGCGGGATTTAACCTGGTGGCGGGAACTGTTCCAAACTTGGGATGGCCTCAGTTTTTTCTGCATGCCCACATGGGCACCTCTCCCGGACTTCCAGGTCTCATCGGATGCAGCGGGCTCGTTGGGCTATGGAGCTATTTTTAAATCCCACTGGTTTGCTGGTGCCTGGTCAGCTGCACAAAGTTCCTCATCTATAGCGTACAAGGAGCTCTTCCCAATTGTAGTGGCAGCCTATCTGTGGGGCTGTCAGTGGGTATCTCGGCGGGTCGAGTTCTTTTGTGACAACGAGTCTGTGGTGGCTGTACTTAAGTCTGGCACCTCGCGGGACAAAAACTTAATGGTGTTGCTGCGTTATTTGACTATGCTGGCCATCCATCATTCCTTCTCATTTACAGCTTCATCTGTTCGAGGCAAAGCTAATCCAGTTGCTGATGCACTCTCTCGATTCCAATTTCAGCGGTTCAGACGCCTGGAGCCACAGGCCGACCCAACCCCGTCTCCTATTCCTGCTTCCCTTCTGGCAGCGCTTCAGATGCCTTGACTCAGAAGTGTCGGTTCTTACTTACCCAAGGTCTTGCACCTTCCACCCGACGAGTGTACCGATCCGCCCAACGTCGATTTACAGACTTTTGCCGCCAGGATGGTCGTGCAAACCAGGATGGCTCCATCCCCCCAGCCACTGAGGAGACTCTCATGCGCTTTGCTTCCTTCCTGGCCGACAACCTGAACCATTCCTCCATCAAGGTCTATCTATCAGCAGTGCGCTCCCTTCACATTGACCATGGCCTTCCCGACCCGCTAGTCAACTGTCTTCGTTTGCAGCGTCTGCTAAGGGGTATTAAGCGAGTTCAAGGTCCAGTGTCACCCAGGCGCCTACCTATCACCGTTGATCATTTGAAGGTCATTCAGTGCTCTTTGGACCTGTCTACTAGAGACCATGTGATGTTGTGGGCTGCGTGCTGCTTGGCATTTTTTGGGTTTTTGCGTGCGGGCGAATTCACGGTCAACTCGGCCTTTGATCCTCACACCCATATGACTGTTAGCGACCTGCAAGCGGACTCCTTGGTGAATCCCTCTTGTTTCAAAGTCCGTATCAAGTGTTCCAAGACAGACCCCTTCCGTGCGGGTTGTGATATCTACTTGGGGCGTGGCTCGGGCTCTGTGTGCCCCATAACAGCGTTGGGCACGTACTTGTCTCTGCGTGGGTCTGCTCCAGGGCCCCTGCTCTTGTTTAGTGATGGTCGTCCTCTTACCCGGCAGCAGCTATCATCCTTTTTGCAGTCTACCCTACATGGGGCTGGGTACTCCGGCGCCTACTCCGGCCATAGTTTCCGGATTGGGGCGGCGACCACTGCAGCGGCACGTGGTGTTCCGGATCACCTGATCAAAACCTTGGGGCGTTGGTCGAGCGAGGCATACCAGATCTATATCAGAACTCCAGTTAGTTCCATTGTCCGTGTTTCCTCCCAGCTGGTGGCGTAACAGGTAGTGGATTTCTCTGGTTACCAGCGGGGGTGGGTGCCTCAGGTTTGGGCTATCGGGGGCTTAGGCCTAGTTGCCCCGAGCCCCCTTGCTCCGGGTTCTTCTTACCCGGAGATCCCTTCGGCATGGCGCGGGGGGCTCGTGGCTTGGTTGCGGGTTGGGCAGGCCAGTCGGGTGTTCTAGCGCCTTGGGGATGTGACTGCGGTTGCAGCCCCCAGGCTTCCTGGGCACCTACCCTCCACTGGCGACGTGGGCGTTAAATATAGTTAAATAAAATTTAACATAGTTAACGACTAGGAGCTAGTCTGGTTAGTAGTGTTTTGCAGGCGGTTGTTAGTGTCTTGGCCGTCTGGTAGCGTTGTTCAGCGTTTTGGTGCGTTCTGTAGCGTTTGTTATAGTTACATGGTTCACGACCGGGAGCTAGTCCGGTCAGTAGCGTTTTGCAGGCGTTTGTTAGCGTTGTTATGCGTTTTTGTAGCGTTTGCAGCACTCTTTAGGTTGGGGGAGCCCTGGGGCTGACATGGTTCAGCGGTATTCCTGCGTAGTGCATGCGTTGTCCAATGTGCTTGCAGCGTGTTTGTTGGCGTGGCGTTGTGAGTCGGTTTAGGAGTTTAGTGGTTCTCGGCGTTCCCTCCCTCTCCCCCCCTTTCTTTTTTTTTTTGTGCTCTTTTTTTTTGTGTGTTATTATTATTATTATTATTATTATTATTATTATTATTATTATTATTCCACTGAGCTATCTGGCTCAAGTGTGACGGGTGCCTTAGGGGGGCCTGGCGCGGGGGGCTCGTGGCTTGGTTGCGGGTTGGGCAGGCCAGTCGGGTGTTCTAGCGCCTTGGGGATGTGACTGCGGTTGCAGCCCCCAGGCTTCCTGGGCACCTACCCTCCACTGGCGACGTGGGCGTTAAATTTAATTTTACAACAACAGGGATAGTTTTATAGCCTGAAACTTAGAAAAATACATGTATTAGTTATTGGAAAAAGTTAAAAAATGTCCAATAAGGGACTGGAACTAGAACTTCACTATCTACAAGCCACCTTTGGAGTTTAGATTTGGAAAATAAACAAATTTAATTAAAAGACCTTTGTTCAAAACCTGGATCACATTAGCTACTGAATAAATCACCATACAATGGATTTAAGTTACTTGGTAGCTGTACAGTACTGTATAGACCGTATTCATAAATGGCGGTCACATTTATAATTCTTTTGTCCACGTGCAAATTAGCCTACCAAGCCTCATTTTAGAGCAAAAATTCTTTTCAATTCACTGTATGGTATCGAGGCTTGGTAGGCTAATTTGCACTTCGACAAAAGAATTATAAATTGGCCGCCATTTATGAATAAGGTCTATATGCTGGACACTGTGTGATTTGCCAAGGTAGCAATGCTACATTGTCTTCACCTTGGAAACACGTTTACCAGTAATGCATCTTAATCTTAAACATCACTGGTAAAAGAATGGCCATAATTTTGCCTAAGAATGTGTAAACACTATACCTGTAAACTCTCATCTTTTTCATCTGCAATATCCTGGGGAACATTCCTTTTCTTTTGAATGCAATCATCTCTTTTGGCCTGATGAAAAAAAGGGACCCAAAATACATTGAAACTAAGGCTAACATGAAAAAGGACTTGCACACCTTGATGAAAGAAAATTAGTTGTACCTTTCTGAGCTCAACTGTCACTTCATTTCTTCGTTGCCTCAGTGCCTAAAAACATACATGTGTACAAAATTTAAAGAAAACGACAAAACTTTTGAAATTATAAGACATGTTTTGACAGAGACTTCTGTCATCTTCAGTTGATTAATGTACAAAGCGTTAAGTTGAATTTATAAGTATGGAAAAAGTGCTAATTATGCCAGTAACAACGGAATGTACACAAAACGTGACAATGTGAGACTTAAAAGGATAGTTTTAGGTTTACATGATGCAGCTGTTGATTAAGAGAAGGTTGTTCTGCAACTGCATCACGTAAATCTAAAACTATCCTTTTAATTCTCACATTGTCACGTTTTATGTACATTCCATTGTTACTGGCATAATTAGCACTTTTTCCATACTTATAAATTCAACTTAACGCTTTGCACATTAATCAACTGAAGAAGACAGAAGTCTCTGTCTAAACATGTCTTATAATTTCAAAAGTTTTGTCGTTTTCTTTAAATTTCTGACTTGCCTGCTGATATCAAGATCCTTTGGATACATGTGTACACAGTAAAACTTTGAAGGATACTCTTACACAATGTACATGTATTTCAAAGAGACCAAAGGCCATGACATGTATATACCAGTATATTGATAACTTAAATGCAATTCAGCTTAAGTTAACCTAAATACAATATGTTAGTCAATGTTTGCCCCCTCTGTGCAGCTCAGCTGGTAGCCATCAAAGCCCGGAGCAAGGACATCCTCTTATGTGTATTTGTTATCTTGCATATTTTCTCGCCTTTAAGCAGATCTTGCTAAAACCGTCTGGCATTAGACAAAGTCAAGTCTATCAAGTCCCACTCCTAGCTAGGAGTCAATGGGTTAAATGGGGGGTTTTGAGTGTTAAGCAGTGTAAGGCTTTTGTTGATTTTCTGAGACTGTACCTTTTTCAGTTGAGGATTGGGTTTCTGGTAACTTTCCCCTGCCTTGTACACTGTAATAGTGCATTGTTGATCCCCACTTGTAGGGTTGGCATGAATTACCTATTTCTTTCTCAAAGCTCGATTGTACTGTACCTCACCCAATCGTCATAGCAACTGCTCCCAAACTAACGAGTTACATTTTCAGTTATTTAACAATTTGACATAATTACTCACTATAAGTTTAGCAGAATGATTGATGAATTGCTAGTACAGATTCAAATAATTATAGTTATGGTTTTGTTACAACTACATGTATAAAAAAAGGACTGTATGACAAAGTTTCTCTCTTTTGTTTGTGCTTGAAAAAATTCTGTGCAGGATACATGTCTTGCACACATGACTTTTATGAAATACACCAACGGAGGAGCTTACAAAGGTTGAACCGTGAAGAACTGGCATAATGACAAAATCATAAATAAAATAAGAAACTACATGAATTGCTGCTGGCAAGAACTTTGTAAAGTTACACAAAAGTTGACTGCTTTGTAACCCCTGCAACACAAAATTTAATTGTAGCCTATGTGCTCACCCTTATAAAAACCTAATCATTGCATTTGCTTACTATTCAATGTCCCTACATTGATGCAATCTACATTAAACTATTAAGTGAGTGGCAGAAGAAATGAGCATTTCTACACTTGGAAAGTGATCATCTTAACAACAAAATAGACCTTTTCGGCTTGTACATTTTGTTTTCCCAATACAGATCATGTGATAATACTCAGGAGGTGGGGTCTTTTGTTTTGTTCATTAAAATGAAGGCATGCAAGCATGAATATGCCTGCATGCACTCTTTTTAATGAACAAAACAAAGGACCAAGCCTCCTGAGTATTATCACATGATCTGTATTGGGAAAACAAAATGTACAAGCCGAAAAGGTCTATTGTGGTACCAGTACACTGTATACCACAAATATTGCTAAATCACTTGTCTTTACAGACAAACACAAAGTAGGATTCCCTTTTATCATAAACAAGCCCAAAGAGCACCATGAAATAAACAAACAAAGTATTTACAGCTCAACAAAAATTTGGTTTATCAACAGAGTTGATAATGTAAATTGACCACCGTACAGAGCTTTTAGAATCTCTGTGCAGTGGTCAATTTACATTATCAACTCCGTTGATAAACCAAATTTTTGTATACTACTTCCGCACCGACGCAGCACCACAGTTTCTTTAGAAACTACCCCTTCATTTATTTACAGCTCAACTGTGGTATTTCCAGAGGTCATCAAAGTCAGGTTAACAGGAAGTAATAGTTAGTGAGGAGTGATGTTTAATAACCTTGTTTATTTATAGTGTGATCTCCGTGGAAACGAAAGCACATTTTGAATGCAAGCTGGCTACAATTGCCTTGGTATTTGCAGCTCGCCTCTTTAGTTTCTATAGGGAAGATATTGTTGACGTCACTAATTGTCATTAATATGCCAACCAGAGCCTCATTGGTTGTTGAAACCAAGGGTCTTTTTATTTCGTGGTTGGCACATTTAATTAACAAAAGCAATGTTTGTAAACAGAATTACCTTCCCCAGTTTTACACTCAATACCATAACAGTTAAATCCTCGAACTTAAGGGTTTCATCCCTTTTTTCTGGAATAAAGCTACCCAAAACATTGATAACAGGTCGTTTACCAGCTAAGGTGAAGGAGATTTCACAATGCATCGGAAATATGCACTTTAATTGAGCAGCGAAACACAAGGTCTCTCCTGCCTTCATCAGAATAAACGTCATAACGCATTGCAGAAGCTCAATAAAAAAAATCAGTAAAAATACTAAAAGCGGTGAGGATTGGTAATTGTCTAAAGACAAGCTGCAAGCCATAATGAAACAGAGATTCAAATAACCCCGCCACACGACAGACAACGTGAAAACATCACTTACGGATAGATCCTTGTCCTTGTTTTTGTAAAACCTCTGTCTCGAATCTGCACTTTTTGTGGACATTTCTTTTTGATTCGTTATCTTGATGTTTGTGTTTTTGCAGGCCGTAGGGAACGGAAAAGTCTGCAAATCACCGGTCTAGAGCGTCCGCCGCCATCTAAAAAACTCCTGGTTCATGTCAAGGTAGATCAGTGCGCATAATCACCCTAATCACCACGTTAAGCTGCTGACCGTGAATGTACAAGCACTCACATGCTTGTTCACTCTGCTGTTCAGAATGGGATTTTTGGAAAGTTACCTGCGTTTGCCGCGCAAAACAAGGATAATATTGGGACTTTTTGGAATCATTGTTGGATTAGCAGGCCCTTATTTATTACCACTGTCGCCATTGATTGAAAAACCAGAAGAAAAGCAGGAGGCCTTTCCAAAGGCGAGTACGTGATGTCACGAACTGAAAGCAAGCAAGCAAGCAAGCTTCATTGGATGGTAGAAGTTTCAAAGTCCGCAACATGTAGCAGTTTGAGGCAGTGACAGTGGAGAGGAGACCACATGTACTCCCTTTCCGGTGACAAGGAGCCAAAAGTTGAGGAAATGAGCAGACTATCCATAATCCAAGAGGCCATAAAAACACTTAAACAGTGCTAATAATTGCTGCCTCCCGGGGTGTTTTTGTTGCCAAGTCAACGTACTGGAACTGTCTGGGGTTAAATGTTTGTCTTAGGCATGTCTAGTGCCTGAAACTTGTTAGGGTAAAAGGGGTACTTTTATTTAATTTAGATGAGTGGGGATGTGCTGTTCCGTGCCTTTGAGGGCTGGTTTGAAAACGCGACAGAAACATAAGTGCATACAACATACTTTAACACACCTGGTGGCCACCAGAAACTTCGAAGGCAATTTGCAGAAGCCGTTGCTACGCAGTGTGTGTGTATTTCACCTAATGCTAATTTTTGGTTGTACAGTCGAACCTCCACCAACAGACACTTCTTGTATGTGGACACCAAACCGGAGTCCCAGCAATTTCTCCTCTAAAACACTACATATTTAACCTCCTGTAAGAGGAAATCTCTCGTAAGCGGACACAGACATCTATTCAGGGTCCACAGAGTCTAAAATATCCTCCCATAAGCGGACAGTAAACAATATCAAGAAACTGTCTAACGAAATGGGTTTGATTTTAATGGTTTAATCGCACACTTTCCTATACAAAACATAGTCATTTCAATTTCAAGTAACTTTTTTTTCATTACGATACATCAAAGTTTTCTATTTTAAACTTTTCTTCAAGCCAGTCGCACGAAAATTTGTCTCCTTGAAATTTTAAACTCACAAGGTAATTCCATACCATATACTGCTCCTCTGTTTATCCGCTTTCCCATAACATGACCCGTTGCTGAGTTAGACGCATGCTTCAGGAACCTCATCACCTAATCTCAAAGATAGTCTAATGGGCCAGTTTCGTGTTCTAACGGTTGGACTGGATCTAGCATGAAATGGAGGCTAATGCAGGCAAATTAATTTGCATTTTTTTTTCAACCTCCCATAAGCGGACACCTCACGTAAGCGGACACTTACCCTTGGTTCCCAGGGTGTCTGCTTACAGGAGGTTTGGCTGTAAATGGTTTGAAAGACTGTTCTAAGTGATTTCAGCTTTTTGCATAAAAAATGCAAGAATATTTAGGCTATGATATGGATTCTATCAATTTTTCGTGTGGCATACATGGGCCATTGTACCCTGTATCATTGTGGTCGCGCCTTAAGCGTTGGTCCTTGTTCAGAGGGAATTGCTTGTGGTCTTGCCCTTTGAATTTTCACTTTAAGAATTGAATGGTGAAGGTATGAAAGATAATATGCATAGTCAAATGGGAACTCAGAAAAATCTGAGCCCCAGATGAGATTTGAACCCACAACCCTATGTGATCTAGTTGGATGCTTAAACCACCAAATGACTGGAGACTCTGTGGTCAGCAAGGGCGAAATATGGGTTCAAATGCTATCTGAGTATCAGGTTTTTCCGAGTTCCCATTGACCAAGCATAATATCTTTCATGTGTTTCTCACATAAGTCATTTGGGTGAATGTTAAAGTGGCAAAGAATTTTTGGTTTTCAAAATTTTCACTGATGGGAGGAACGCTTGAGCTGTTTTGGCTGTAAGATATGTTGGCGAAGTAAATTACAATTAAATTTTATGCAGTTTGTTCAGATTATATACACCTTATTCCAAAATGGCCGCCATATTAGTATTCTTTTGTTTCCTTGCAAAATGGCCCTTCTGGCCTTGCTTTCAAACATAAGATTCAAAAGAATATTTAACCTCTCCACCCCTAAACCAGCCGTACTTAGGATTTTATTCAGTCTATCACCAGACAATTTTATTCGTCAATGGGTAACCCCCAGGAGTCAATGGGTTAACCTTGAACAAGGCCAAAAGGGCCAATTTGCAATCAAACAGAAGATGGAATGAGGTGAATGCTATTTATAATCCTGAGTCTGTATCAGGTTACCCTTTTCTGCGTTATACTTTAGTTGTGTTTTATACCCAGTCTGTGGTCTGTAGTCCGCAATCGATATTTTCTACTGACCAATAGGCCATTTTACAGTTGTTTGCTCTGAGACCTAGCCTATGAATGGCTGCGAGGCTGCCGGTGACCTTGGATTGATACAGCCCCGACTGCTTTTATCATGCAAATTGTGTTGTTGTAATTCTAATTAGTTCGTATTAACATTACAAAAGCACGGAGGTTTGTATCAAAACAGGGTCACCGGCAGCCTCGCTTCCATTCGTAGGCCAGGTAACTTAGCTACAACTGTAATATGGTCTATTTTCATGGAATTGAAATTGAATTTCGTTGAATTGAACTTGAATTTCGGTATTGAATGTTGCCACAATTGGTATGCCATACCCTGCGAGATCTGAATTGGGTACAACGAGTTAGCCAGTTTGGTCTGTTGGATCCACTTCAGCTTGGTAAGTTATAGAATAGATCACTTTCAGAAATGGAGATCTCCTTTACATTCTTTTGTATTAGTTGTGTTAATTATATCTACTGCCCTACATCTACATCTGCATGTTCCAGCACTCAGCAAAGTCCCTTTTTGGCTTATGGCTGTTTCTGCTTAGGTGGTCTCATACACCGTAAGCCTTTTTAAAGACATCACTGCCAAGGCGGCTACTTCTGCTGGAGAGAACAGGACAGCCATAACACCTGGAACTACATCCCCTACTCTTATCAAATAGTACAGGGGTGTAGCCAGGGGGGTCCTAGAGTGCCTGTAACCTCCCCCCACCCCCCTTTGTGACAGTCAACAACATAATACAAACCATATTTGTGAGACTGGAACAGAGTAATTTATGTTACCTGCAACTTAGCGGGTATTTACATGTGACTGGGACAAACTCAGACCGGTATGAACTTGTACCGGGATGAAATTTTTGCAGCTGTTTACATGAAACCGGGACGACATGCTTGGTGCCTGGTTTCGGGATGAAATGTTATGTTTTTTCTAAGAAATGTATGGCTGACCCAAAAGCATACATGTAGGCTTGAAATTTCTGGACCCAGTCTGAGAATTTCTCGTCTCAGTCCAGCAACCGAGACAAAGTCAGACCGGTCTCAGTTCATTGTCAGGCATGTAAACGCATAAAAAGAAATGCAGGGAGGCCGATACGAACTCATACCGGTCTGAGTTTGTCAAGGTCTCATGTAAATACCCCCTTACTTCATATACTATTGATCTCAGCCGTCCCTGGACAAGGACTTTTTTTCAGCCCACTTCACAGACTGTTGATTTCAGTCTGCGGTTAAAACATTCTGAGCACAAGGTAACATTTTTTGTGGCCCTGCAGTTTTGAAAATAACGATCTTGTGACGCTAGTTTCTGTTGCTCTCCCCAAAGAGAAGAGCGCGAAATGATATTAACGGCGAGTAAAACCGGCCAAAACTATTACGAGTAACCCAGGAAAAGCCTTGTCTGAGGAAATAAGAAGCAGATGGAAACTTTTCTTCAATTTTTTTTCTTTTCTCGGCCGTGGGAAGAACAAAGGAATATAGCACCATGTGATCGGTATTTTCGAAACCACAGAGCCACAAAAATATTATCATGTGATCAGATTTTTTTAACCGCAGATTGAAATCAACGGTCTGTCTGAGATTGATAGCATGCAGCGATTTTGTAGGCTTGTTCCAACCCCCCCTCCCCCACCCCACACTCGCTGCTCATTCGAAAAATTGTCAATTTCACCAAAAACACTGTGGATGACGGGTAAGTACCCTGGGTGTGAGAGAATGTGACCCCCCCTTTGAAAAATCCTAGCTACGCCCCTGAAATGTGTGGGCTCTTTAACGTCCCACAGGGAACTTATGAACATAGAAGGTATTTGTGAGACGGGGCCTACGGTTTATAGTCCTTATGCGAGAAGACTTGAAAGTCTAACCATTTGCAGATGAAATTATAAAGGCAGCACTTTCTCCTCAGTTGTTATAAATAATCTTTTGAAATTTGCTTGTTGTAGCTAGGCTAGAAAGGCTTATTAGCATTAAAACAGAAAAATATTTTATTTGAGGGCCATTACGAAAGAGGTCTATAGCCTACAAGCAGGCTCTTCCGTTAAAAATGGCGCGCAGTCGAAATATAGGGGCTTATAGTTTCCTTTCGAAACTAGTAAACAATGCCACATGCACGTTACACGTGCCTTTTTCTCGCCCGTTATGATAATGAAGGGATGGGTGGGTTGGTATGTGAGGACAAATTTTTAAGCGGAGAAAATATTTCCTTCATTGAATTTACGACACGAGACTTCGGCTTTAAAGGTAGAACGAATGTCAAGTATTCGGCGAAAATAGAAAGAGGTGCCATCAGCACAAATGAAAACCCGGGACCATCATCAGTCAAATTATAGTCAGTTCCAGTCGCCGCTCGAACCCATCGCATATTCGTTTATTCGTCTTGGATCTGATTGGGGGCAGCACTTTCCTCCGTGTCTTTGTATTCGCACTTTGTGTCCAGTATTTCCAAATTGCCATTCTTAATACGAGCGCTGTGATACATTAAATTGAGTAGCATGGCGGAGGGCAAGCTTGGTCCTTGTATGCAGTGTGTTCGTTTCATGCTGTTTGCTTTCAATGCCTTGTTTTGGGTAAGCTAATCTCAAATTGCGATTTACTTTTATTCAAACTAATAGAGGGTATTTAAACGTAAGCCTTTTTATTAAGTAAATGTCAACATTCCTCTGGTTTGAACTTGGCTGATATACTCAGATATGGGCCCTTGAAGAATATTGCATCAACAGGCATCGCAAAAGGGAATTGGGGGATACAAAACGCGTTTGTACGCGAATTTCGTTAAGCACTAAGATTACAAGATTTATGCTGAAGCTTTCGCTTGAATGGTATATGAATTAACACAAGCTTACACTGACGATTTTATTGTAAAATAAAGAAGAATTTTTGAAGTATTTTGTTGTCTCGATAAAAATGACTGCGCCTTCATTTTTGAAAGTAAAAGTTTTCTTTTTTCATCCATTTTGTTTTGTCTGTCAGCTCGATCTTTTGAATATTTGTCAATACAAGTTGAAATTGATCTGTGACAATCACAGATAAGCTTAATGGTAAAGAACTGCCAGCTGGTTTTGAGGCGACATCTCTGTGATTCAATCGTCAGGCCTAAGTAAAACGTCATGTTCCGAAATGTTGTTTTCTAGAATTCACTCAGCTCACTCTTCATGCCGTCTGAGATGAATACTGTGGTTGAAGTGGATGACTGAAATGAAAATAATATTGCTAACCCCCCCCCCCCCCCCCAGTAGATGAAATGAAGAGATGATTGTGTTTTCAATGCACAGAGAAAATTTGAAAGCTGATGTTTTGAACATTAGGGCAAATGTCAGTGTTCAAATTTCTCTGTGGTGGTCAATTTATGATATTTAACAATTATTCCATGAGCGCGCGTTGGATATGAGATGGTAAATAGCCAACGAGGCGCGTAGCGCCGAGTTGGATATAACCACTCTCATATCCAACGAGCGCGAATGGAATAATTGTTTTATTAAATTCCTTAAACTCCAAAAGTTTAGAAGTACGAAATACCTGCGAAAAAAGCGAGAAAATCCTAGGGAAATCAAAAAAAGTTGATGAAGATGCGATGTTGTGGAATACCTCGTGGTCAGATAGACGCAGGCTCATCACAAAAACATTTCTTACCTTTTCACGTATCTCTAAGCTTCGAAAGTGATCCAAACTTTCCACAGAAACGTTTTTCTTTTGCTTTATACTGAAAGAAATTTCGCTTTCTGGCGTAAACGTTTTTAGTTTAGCAACGCTAAGCGCAATCATTTACCATATAAGGTCAAACTAAGGTATATGAGCTGATAACCGAGATTGAGTGAACCAATCAGAGCACGAGAATTGCATTATCCGAGGTTGAGAATTTAATAATAATAATTAACCCAGTTTATAAACCCATTTCAATTGTTTATTTAATTTCTTAGGCTATTTTAATGACCTAGCTCCTTAAAGTCTCCTTTCGCTCAGTGATGGAGGATCGAATTAGTAATCAGACAGTCATAGTTTCTACTCCAGTTACAAGAAGCACTCTGATTTTTTTCCAAGCATTCCCTAGAAATCTTCTCTTCAATACTATTGTAGTTGTTGTAAGCCAAGATAAATCACAAGATGCATTCTTAGTCTATTATTGGAATGTTTTTAATTATTTAATTTGTTGTTTTTCTTTATTGACAGCTAACAGGACTGGGTCTTCTTGGTGTGGGTATCTGGGCACGTGTTCAGTTTAGTGACTACATGAAATTATCCAGCTATGACTACTCCACAGCCTGCTATGTTCTAATCGGTACAGGGGCTTTTGTTACACTGATTGGTTTTCTTGGCTGTTGTGGAGCTCTCAAAGAACAAGTGTGCATGTTGAAATCCGTAAGTGAATGCAAATTTCTTGGTAGAACCCCTAGTTCCAACTGTCTGTTGCAAGAGTGTGCTTTGCAAACTGCAATCTCAATGTTGGATTGGAAAGCAAATCAACACAATCCTGGTATAACAAGTTTAGTTGTACTGCATAATAAATGAGTAATAAATGAGTTATTGACTTTGGCTCTTTATTAAATGCTGACCTCAAACACGTTAATTACTGGTAATAAATAGGAGTTCAGCCATTTCAGCAGGACATTGGTTTAATGGGTTTTAACACTGATAACTTGTGTCGCATTTACATGCACAGAATGGCAAGAAAGCAAATTGAGTAACAAGTAACAAACATGGGCAGACTAGTGCCAGGTCAGCACCATTTTGAAATGAATGCAAATTGAAAGAAAGAAATTGGGTATGACAGTTATGCAAAAGCAAATGATGAATAAGACTACATGTAGGTAGTAGGAAACTCAGATTAGTGAAGTACATTCAACGTCACTTTGGAAGCAAAGGAGAAAGGAATGGAAAGAAACGATCTTATAGTACAGAAGTTTGAGGATACAGGCTTGTACTTGAAATGGTTTCAAATTAAACACTGAGTACATGATTCATGTGACGGAATTGAAATACTTTACCCTTGGCTAGACTCTGAATCATAAGTAAGTGCAATCTTTTTTATTTAAGAAGGTAAGTAAGTGGTCATTAAATAACTACTCTGTACGCTTTGTTTCTGAGGAAACAATACAACATAAATAGCCCCCTCAGAAGACATGTCTAGAAACCCAGAAAGACTGAAGAGAAAAAGAATTGAGTAACACTGGCATTGAGGCTGAGATCTTGATCATTTCCTAGTTCACTTCAACTTCTTTTTCACTGCAAGTTAAGTGTGAATTACTGTGTGAACAAGGGTGCTGCCTAAGAAAATTTTCTGGGAGCCCTTTGGGCTTCCAACATTAAAAGTTAGTAGCCCGAGTGATTTTTTCATTGGTATGTACTATGGTGCAGACATCACCAAAACATGAAATATTTTCTTTCAGCATTTAATTCAAGGTTAAGAAATCACATTACAAATAATATTATGCCATAATTTACTAGTAGGCTCTTGAGAGCCGATGGGATGAACATTCCTCTGCAAGTTTAACTGCCCTTTCATGATCAGGTCGTTTTTCCATATTTGGGAATCACAATGCAACCCAGTCTCCGTGCTCTACTAGGAGGTAACGCTACGAAATCCCTCAGCAATGTTATGTTAATGTTAACGTATTTACAAGTCAAAGAGTCATTTATTTGTGGAATTTGCTTGGCTGCCGTCTCCCCAACCATATAGCTTTTTTCATCGTTTAATCTCCAGCAAGAAAGTAAGGATGAATCACGTTGTGATAAGTTCGGCGCCCGTTCGGGCTACTCTTTCAGAAACTTGGTCACCCGCGCTCACAAGTAAGGTGCCCCGGGCGACCAGCAACCTTGGTGAATGAAGTACAGTTAAATATACACAAGGAAGACTTTTGAGTCCAAACTAACAGCTTGCTTCAGTACTCATCTTCTAAAGGATACTTTCACAACAAATTAATGGTCATTGAAGTTAATCCCTATTGGGTGGGGTTGTTATCTGGATGAGAGACCATTGATATGTGTGAATCGTAGATGCATAATTATGCATCCTAATGCCTTTTTTTCAATGGGAATACTCATTTAATGGAATCCTGACCATTCATCACTTAAGGAGACATAAATCTGGGAGTAGTCATTGATTTTGAAGTGTGTTTGTTGCTAGGATGTGCATGCACTTATTATGACATAATTCAAGATGGTGCTGAAAAAGCAGGCAAATGAAAAACTCACCCCATGCACAGGATACCCAGGATTAGAAATTGCACTCTCCTTATGTAAATGCAATTATTGGTCAATTTAAAATTATTATAGATAACAGGGCTCTCAATAAATGTGAAAGTAGAAGGCTTTAGGCTTATAATTAAAAGTAGACAGCCATGAAAGTGAGCTTTGCTCACTTGACTGTGGGCGGAATAATGTTCTCTCTTCGACAAGGACATCATCTTGTTTCATCAGATTAAGCACAAGACTGGGAACTATTCAGTTGAATGTTCTAGGCGTTCCACACCATTCACATGAACGATTGAGCATGAGCAGTTTTGTTGTGATTTTTCTTGCTTAATCTTTATAAAATATGTCGTCAATTCCACTCAAAATGGGGAGAAGAATGTCTTATAAGTTTCTGCGATGATAATGTAGCAAGTGTAAGATTTTTCATCTTGACTGGTGGTGAAATGAGACAAAAGTAGCCAGCTGGAAATGGCTTACTAGCTGGTGGTTTTGGCCGGCTACCAGCCCTTATTGACAGCCCTGAGATAAATTAACCTTAAATGCATTTTTCACATAACTTTCATGTTGTGTTTCAGTTTGCTGTGATTCTTGGAATTCTGTTCCTTGTCGGGCTTGGTGGATCAATAACTGGATATGTCTTTCGACATAAGGTAATAAATGTTGCATTTTTCTTGGTTGCGCCAGTGAAAGCATAAAGTTCATTGGGTTAGGTTAGTCCTCTGGGTATTGAAGAAAAATTTCCCAAGGGTCTGAGAAAATGCTTTGCTTTTAAAGATAATTGCCAGTGAAAATGAAATACCTCTGGTGGCTTATGTAAGGAAACGATTTCAAGGAACAAGACGATGATAATGAGAGCAATAATGAATTTCTTGATCTTCACTTATGACTATAATGATTAGTATTTAATCCATTGACTCCTGGGGGTTCCCCATTGTAAAATTGTCTGGCATTAGACAGAGTAAAATACTAAGTATGGCTGGTTTAGGCCGGTATAGGGGTGAATGGGTGAAAGATTTGATATTTTGACATCTAAACTTATCGTATCATCTTGACATGAATGGAGATCTTCAGAACAAATGGTTACAGTCGTTAAATAGTCCACCCATTTTTTAAGGACATTGGTTTAATTGGTCTTACCACAGATCAACTGAGTCTCATGTCGCATATGCAAACAGAATGATAAGAAAGGAAAATGAGTGGAAACGTAACACACATGGGCCGACTAGTGCCAGGTCCCTATCTTAGCAAACTAGTACCAAGGTCGCTGTTTTAGTCAGCTTCCTGAAAGAATACCCTAGAGCTAGAGGGAAAAGGAACTTCCGACATTAAGTAAGGTGTACCTTATCTAGCTAAGGTCAAACTGATTATGCTCTAATCTTTAATTTCTTAAATGTTTTGAATTGTTAAGAATGATTGTGTAAAAATAAGAAAAAGCAGTTACTGTGGACCTTGCTGTTGACCTTCCTTGAATGAGATTTATTATTCCTATTACAAAACTTTTCCATAACATTTAATCCTTGCAACAATAACCAAGTTTATACAGTGTTATTAAGTTTCATTCAAGCTTACTTAGCATCTCAACAGACCTAACATTGCATTTATTGCCCCATTTATAACTGTACCCATGCAGCACATCTGTGTGAATTTACGTAGTTTTGTATTATTTATCTTTAAGACCTTTACCACATGTCTTACATACAGGTATAGTGTATATACCCCAGAGAGGGAAGTGGTAATAACTGAAGTGGTAATTGAAATAGGGCTGGACTATTGAATCATAGTGTACTACAAGAACACTCGTCTGGCTGAAAGATCAGTATATTTATAAGTCAGAAGAATGTCAACTTCATAATTGAATTATTATAGCCAAAGTAACGGAAGGAGATAACACAACCCTTCCTTCCTCAAAATAAATCTCATAATTTTCAAGAGTGTTCCCTGTCATTATTAAACGTTTTTCCCTTACAGCTCAATTCAGTTCATATCATTATTTATCCTCAGATTTTAGAGTAGCTTGGTGTAGCTAGTATCTCCCGAGCATTAATTTTACCCTCCCAACCATGATACACCACAGGAGACAGACCGCAACACTGGGAACTACATGCCCTACTCTTTGCGACAAGACTGTGTGTGGGTTATTTTATATCCCACAGGATTATGAACGTTGAAGGGTTGTGAGATGGGGCCTATGGTTTATCATCCTTATCCAAGAAGCACAGTAAAGTGAGTTTGGTTTTCCTTGATTTATTTCAGATCAAGAAAGGTTTTAGCGATGGTTTGGATGCAGCTTTGGATCATTATAAAGAAAAGAGTTTCACACATGCTTGGGATGGGCTACAAAAAGAGGTTTTAGTAATATTTTTACTAAAATGTTGTGGTTTTTGCCATTGTCTTTATACTGTCATGTCGGATGTACAATGTGCTTGAGGTGTCTTTTTATTTTTGTGTTATAGATACAGTAAACCCCCCCTTGTAAGAACATTTTCTTTCAGGTTCAAGGCTGAGGGGTGCTTAGTGAGAAATCAGCCTGAAAGTGTTCTTAAAATGTTCGTTATAAGCTTATATATCCAAGATCTCCTTGCAAAACTATTGAGAAACGTGCTGGAGCCAAAAATCACTATTATTTTAATAAGACGTTTCGAGCACCCTGCATGAAATTTTGGAATTCTGGCATCAGCCTCTGAAAGCTGGTTAAAATTTCGACTTCTCACCAAACCATGGAAGAATTAATTATAATTAAAAACGCCACTACAGACGTGAAAGTGATTATTGCCTTCCCAAGTGTGCGTGTGGAAAAGTTTAGTTCAATGATCATGAATCTATGTAGGAAGAAATGGACAGCAGTGGCGAATTTGTCTTTCGTCCATCCTTAAAAAAAAAAGTAGAGCAACCGTATTTAATGTCGATAACTCGTAACAGTAATTCAACTGACAAACCTGAGGTCGACGGTGCACTCATTTTACTCCCTCCTCGCCATCAGTACTCTGTTTTACGAGTATTTAAAGCTACCTAAGCTACGCAGAACGGAAAGAAGTCGAAACAAGGATGTGAGATCCGGGAATCAAACTCAGGACCTCTTGCACCAAGGCTGCGCACTAACCGACTGTGCCATCCTTGCTCCTTATTTGCCAGGAGAACTTGTGGTTTCTTTGAGAAGAAGGAACTTCAAGAATATTGCAATGACGAAACAAATTGAGTCTTACTGAGAAGTTGAATCTGACGATTTGGTTGCATTTTCTACCAAAGTAATAGTTTGTGAGGGGAATATTCTGGATGGAAATATTACACACCACTTTGTCTCTTGGGATTTATCAGGTTAACCAAACATTTGAATTCATGACGTGTACTAATATCCAATCAAAACTGTCCGTATACCAGTGAATGGACTACTCGAAAAGGTGGCCAATCCTGGCAGGCAGTTCTTCCTTCCCCCGGGGGGGGGGGAGGGGGGGGAACCACTCGAATTCTCTTGCATTCTGCAACAACAGAACTCACTAGCTACGTAGGCAACCTTTTTCATACATATTTATTGTTTTGTTGAGAGGTTTGCTTATGACTCATTTACCTAATTTGTGATCGATGTGTGAGATGCCAATCGTTGAAAAAGCTAAAAACAGAAACCTCTTGAATAATGAGGAAAAAAATTCTGAGGCCCTCTAACTTAGGATTGATTTCTCCTGATGAACGCTTAAAATTATTGATGTTACAAAATTGTACAGTTGTTGTACAGTATAAAATTATCAACTGTTATAAATTACATTTCACTCTTGGATATTGCAATTCTGGTTGGCTCACTCGAGCATAGCTTTCATCTGAAATGCTGTATGGCTGAATAGTGTGTTTTCACACGTGTGATCATTAGTCTTGTTTTTCCATTGAAATGAGAAATGTTTACATGATAATAGGGCTCGATTCCTGGAGGATTAGTTGGGAACACCATTGTGGAGGCCATTCCATTGTTTAGGAACACCAACATGGCTACCTTGACATCACATGAAAACACTTTATATTGAAACTGGTAGCACTGGTTATGTTTCAAAAATGGAAAAATTGCACTTGTTGGATATGAGAATGCCTATATAGCTAAGTTGGTGCTCAGTGTCTTGCTTGCTATTTGCCACCTCAAATCCCACATATCATGGAATAATTTCTAATTACAGTTATTATTCTTCTAGTTAAAATGTTGTGGCAGTAGGAACTACACTGACTGGTTTGACAAAGACTGGAGTACAGGAGTGTCATCCAATAATTCGGTGCCACAGTCTTGCTGTGTTAAGCAAGAAACTAACTGCAATGTTAACGTAACAAGTCATCCACACACAATATTTCAAAAGGTATGGATAGCCATGTTTTAAATTTTTAGCTAAAAGCTTTGTTGCCTGCAGTAATAATTAGACTATTTATAATTGTGATACATTCCTTGAGATCAAGCAGGTAACACAAGATTGAAAGAGGGCTGTCCGCTGTGTTACTGGGTGGACTGGGTTTTCTCAAGTATAAAGGAGTGTAGAACCCAAATAAGTTATGTCAATTACTATTCAAACGTAGTCTCTCACTCTGCAGGTTGTGTGTACTGCCCATTTTGCATGGATGGCACAAAGATATAAAGCAAAAAAATCAAATTCTTTTTTGAATTTTTACCTGAGATAATACTGCTAATATATAAGCAGTGCTTGACTTTCAGGGAAAAGCCTAGGGGCCAGCTGGCCCCTAAGTTTTCAGATTTGGTCAATCACCAGCTTAAGTAATTTAGTCACCAAAAAATTTCGCCGCTTTGGGCCATTTACATTTCAACAAAAGAGAGGCTATCATAAAATAATATCATCTTAAGTTTTAAATAAAGGTGCTCAGAGTGTTTTCAAAGTGTATTAGGCATTTGTGTGGACAGCTTTGTAAAGGTAAAATGTTGAAAAAATGTAATTGAGCCCTTTCACTTTTGTATTATACAGGATAAAAGTCGTATTTTTTTATTTAAGTGCCACAAAGTTAGTTGAAGCATCTCCTTTTGTACTAGGGGTGTTATGAGACAGCAGTGACTTTGTTTGAAGATGAGTTATTAGTCATTGGTGGTGTTGCTCTGGGTATAGCTTTATTCCAGGTGAGTTTATCGAAAACAATCCATAATTAAGGCACAAAGGTGTGAATTCATATTTTTTGGGGGTCAGTTGGGTCTTATTTCTTGACTCTTTTTGGGGGAATAATTTTAATTACGTTAAGTATCGGTATTGGTACTAAAAAAAGGTATCGTACAAGTACTTCAGCAAGCGTCAAGAACTACCCTCCACCGA
>NC_090895.1:10761742-10784242 GCF_036669925.1 Montipora capricornis | reverse complement strand
TGTTTTTTATTACTTTGATTGGACTCCAGGATGAAAGAAAAACTGTTTTGCTCATTTTTATCTAAGTCTAAATTGCCATCATTTTCTGAATGTCATAAAATCTTTTTTAAGGAGTTCAGCACCAGTTATTGCTGGAGTGGGGTCACATTGTAACATCAAAGTACTGAAAACGTTTCTTTTAACCAGTGTGGCTCCAACCATTCAGTATTATCTTTTATATACATGTAATGACCCCAAATGATAACAACTGCATGGTTCTTGTAACTGTTAACATTGAACAGGTTACATGCATCATAATACAGTTCAACAGGATGCAAGCAATCGGAAAAAAGATGCAATCTCAAAGTGTCATGTGAACTGACACAGGGTTACCATCAAACCTTTCCTTTGTTAGAAAAATTAGAGAAATGGCAACAAAGTAGTCCCTTTCCCTCTAGTTTTCTTTGATTATCCCATCCTTTTTTAGGTATTAATTTACAATCCAAGTTTAGTTTATTGCAAATTAGTTTCTGGAAAAAGAATATTGTCCTCAAAGCCACTGAAATTTGATTATACCAGAGTCTATCAATATTATGATTATTTAAATATATTTGATTTTTCCTCTTTGTAAAGATTCATTTTGCTAATAAATTAATTATTAATTAATTTTGGAGGGTACTTTTCGTTTTTCTCACTTGAACAGTGCTAAGAAAATTCATGTGTTGGGTAAGAGTTGCTGAAAATGATAAAGGTTTTTGTCAATTAGGTCTTTCAGGAAATATTTTGTGTGCAAAAGTAATGTGACTCACCGCAACATTCCTCTTATTTTATGACTGGAAATGGTTTCTGTTGGTAACTGCAAAAGTTGCTTCTTATAATAATAATAATACAATAGTATTGTGCGATTCATATGCCGGTAATCCTGTTTTGAAACCCAGTCTGTTCTGTCAAATGGCAGATAAAATGTATGCTTTAAAACAGAAATGTCAGCTCTCAGGGACAGATCCAGGATTTTTCTTAGGAAGGGGTGCACCACTAAGGAATAGCACAGCTGACTGGTGATGTTCCTTTTTTCTCTCTTTTTTTAATTTTTCTTTTTCTTTTTATTTATTTATTTTTTTGCAGAATACCAGTTGTATTAGAAAGCCTCAGGTGCACCCCCTGCACCCCCCTCCCCCTAGATCCGCCCCTGGCTCTGATTAAATTGTTGCAATTGTATATTCCTAGAGCGGTTTTCAAGTGAGGGTCTTAAAACAAATACCAAAGTAGTTACTTTGACCAATCACAGCAGATGCAAACAGTGCAATGAAGCAATCCAAATTCACAGCAATTTCATGTAACTTGCTAAAAGCGTGGGAAAAATTGCGCGTGCAAGTTGGTTTTCCTTCTCATTGGTTGAGAAATTGGCGCAAGATTTTTAGACCAATTGCTAAGCGTAGCAATTGCAATCACATAGTTACTTTCGACAATCATTTGAAAACTTCTGTATTGACTTCCAGAAGCTTATTAGAAGGTTCAAGCTAATGCCTATAGTAAACATTAAAGATTAAGAAAAAATACAGTGAATCATTTGCTGGATAATATGCTAAAAGCAAAACAGTAAAATTAACAAGAGAAGTGGGAGACTCATAAAAACTAATTAAATGCTTCCTACACTGAGTGTAGTGAATTTCCATTGTGTGGTTATGGTTCAGTTATATGGTCATAAAGATAGCACAGCTACTGCTTTAATCATTTTACTGGCAACTGCCTTTTTGAGAGTTTAGTGAGTGGTCATTTCTCAGGAGAAGTTGGAAAACTAAAATTTGTTTAAGGTACTTACGCCATGTTTGATTTATTAACATTTAGAAACAGTTAAAATCCAGAAATTTCCTTTGTTCTGTTATCCTGTAGAGTTATCAAAAGTTTGGATATCTAGGATGTGGACTATTGGGCAACTAAATAATGTCTCCTTTAAAACTGTTGTTGTGGGGAGCCAGGGAAGATTGATAAAAGGAAATAGCTTTTCAGTTTTTCTGGAAAATGCTAATTGTAGGCACTTGAAATGATTGAGAGCTGTCCTGTTATCCACAGCTTTGGTTTTCTTCATTCAGTAGTCAATTTTAGAAATCAAAGCAACTGGTTGGGGGTAGTTCTGATAATGGTCAACTGAATAAGTGCAATAAAGAGAACAGAAAGAATGAAGTTATTCAATGTGCATATTCTTGAACAGTAAATTACCTTTATTTCTCAAAACTGATGTAGATTGAGCTAAGCATAATATGTGGTTTGTTATTAAAACAAAAATGTACTTTTTCTCCCTGTCTTCATCTTTGTTTGGCAAAACAGAAAATATTACTCAATCCTGACCTCTGGTTGGAAACTAAGGTGAAATTTATGTTTTGGGGGTCATTTTGCAAAACTTTTGGCATTTATCTACCCTCTTCTGTTTACAAGAAATTAGGGTGATGGATCAAATAAAAAAAGAACATTTTTTTCCCAGTATTCCTGTCTTCTTAGCAAAGGTAACATTTGACTGCTAGCAGGGTGCTGGACGTTTGTCACACAAACCAACTTTTCATGGCTCAAAACCCATTTGTTACTGAAGCGGCTTCCATTGACGAGTAAAATCTACAACTCTCAATCTTGGGACTGAAAGTGTCAACCTGCCACAAGTATCCTTTTGCTCAGTTGTAGGGCATCCAAACTATTTCAATACCTAGGACCTTGTAGGTATGTACATACATACAGGTGCACGCACACAGCCTTTATTTAGATGTGAAACCAATATTCCTCTACAATTTATTAAAATATGCTTTCAATATCCTCTTATAGTATATACCACACAAGAGAATAGTGCTCTCTCTGTGCATGCTGATTGACTAACTCAGAGGTGATTAGCTAAGTACTAATTTCGCCTCCAAGTAGCTGGCATGTTGGACTTAAGTTTCTGGCCACATTTTACAAAAATAAAGTAGTTGTTTGGTTTGCTTTTCTTCAACTTGGGTGGTATATACCAAAACAATAATATCATTATTGACCTCAGTGGGGGTGAAAGTGGTGGATATTTACCGGTACCTCCACTTTGGTAAATAATAATAATAATAATAATAATAATATTATTATTATTATTATTACTATTATTAAATGTCTAGCATGTATTTAACATGAAAATCATACACCAATGAAAATTTAAAAAAATACAATTGGGAGATGAACTGGTCTTGTGCGTAGTTACTGCCAACTGGTATGCTCTTCAAGGTCATACATAGTTGTGCGATCAGAATTGCTTACTGTGTAACCTGCGTAGCAGGCATCCGACCCTTCCCCTCCCCTTCTACGGCCTGCCACGCAGGCTGCTTACTATGCAGGCAGCCCCATTTTGCAATTCTTGCTGTCATTCAGGTGGACATTTACCCATACAACCCCCTTACATGACCACCACATGACCACGGGTCCTCTTCCCGTGATTTCTTTAAAATGTTCTTTGCAATTTTCCAGAGACTCTGATGCTGGCGCCATAAAATTTTCTTAACGCATCTATAACTAGGTGAGGTTTCTTCTGATCCTCGTCGCTTAGTCCCAAGCTGTATTTGTAAATTGCTCTCGCCGCCGGAGGCAGGGATGCTCTAAGACACGCGATCGCTTTGTCAGGTTTAGTCCACCTTTGCGCTTCAGTTTCCTTCGAAGAATCGTACCAGTTTTGCATTACACAGTAATCTCTCAAATCTTCCGTATAGATTTCGATGTCATGTTTATCGTCGCCTGTCGTCTTAAAGCACGGAAATGGAGTGTTGGAAACAGCCATGATCTCTCTTTATCCCGAAAATTTACAGTTATGGACTGCTGCCACCATGTTGATAGCGTGGTGCTCTCAATAAAGTTATTGCTTTAATAGCGAAACGTCAAGGTCTTAAATAACAAGCTAGATATGCTAATTTACTGCACATTGCAAATGCACGTGTAATAAGCTACGTATGCTAATTTCTTGTTGAGTTACATGTTCACGTGTAACAGTGGGAATCGGACCCGCGTCCCCCTGGTTACTAGTCGGGTGTGCTAACCACTGCACCATCACGACAACCCTGCTGGCAACAGAGCAATCAGTAAAGATACTGGTTAGCCACGGGGTTCCCCGGCAATGTTTAACATTCAGGAACAGGACTACATCGGATCACCCAAAGGTGATTCACAGGCTACCAGCTAATTAATTATACTTTTGTGTGTATGAAGAAGGCCGGAAATCCAACGATGTAGTCACTAGCCAGTGGCAGTGACCTACCACTAACTGATCCTTTTTGAATGAAAAACATGTGCCGTGAGTGGGAATCGCACTCGCGTCCCCTGGTTACTAGTCGGGCGTGCTAACCACTGCACCCTGCTGGCAACGCAGGTTCAACTCCCACTCACGGCACATATGTTTTTCATTCAAAAAGGATCAGTCAGTGGTAGTTCACTGCAACTGGCTAGTGACTACATCGTTGGATTTCCGGCCTTCTTCATACACACACACAAAAATATATATATATATATATACCGGTATACACACATAAGTTGAAGGATTAAAGAGGACGCATCGCATCTGCTACTACAGCATTGAGCACTTTACGCCAAGGTTGACTCGACCTCCACATATACTATATATATATATATATATATATATATATATATATATATATATATATATATATATATATATCTATCTATCTATCTATCTATCTATATATTATATATATATATATATATCTTATTAAAATGCTTGGTGTGTAGGATCGCTTCAGTATTTTTTACAAAATACAAACAATGAGTACGTGACAGATTTGTGCATGCAGGGCAATGTCAGCAACTTAACTAGTCAAACCAATTCTCAACTGTGCAAAAACCAAGTTTATTATATTTCTATGACTAGCTATGTGGACGGGCAAGATGAACCAAATCCCATGGTGTGGCTACCCGAGCATGCAAGATGGAGCTATCTTGCCCGCTCTGGATTTCTTGCTTTGTCCTGCAAGATCAAAGATCATTTTTTCACGTTTTATCCCATACAACAAGTCCTTTATTGACCAAGCTTGTTCCGTCAAGGTGGCTGGATATTGGCCTCAGTCTTTTTTTGCACGTGTTTATGGACCGAGACGAATAAACACGCAAAAAAAGAACTTGGCCAATACCCAGCCATCTTGACCTCATGCTTGGTCAACAACTCATATGTACAATAACTAACTGTACAATATTGTGTAATATTTGTACTAGTTTTGTGCATTTTCTGTACAGTAACTAATACAGTTGGATAATAAAGTACAATATCAGTATGGAACATCTTAATTAAGCTGGCTCATTGCACAAAAGCTTTTTTTAATTTACTAAGATTGGCCCAACACTCCAGAAATGGCATTTAGTGCATCACTGATTTATATTAGCAGATGCTTTACTGGTCGACGAACAAATATCCCACAATCAATACTGTGTCCTAGAATGAAATGTAGACTCTTGTGGGTACAGAATGTCCAACTCTGCTCCCCAAGACCTAAGCCTGTACTTTCCTCTACAAAAGAGCGAACAAACCTCATTTCATACTCAAAGTTCTTTCCCCAGTTAAACTTCTCATCAATCGGAAAGCTGTTAACCTGAAGTACCCTACTCATTTAGCACTAATCTGTTGGGCAAAGATACTTAGGAACATTCACTAGCACCCTGTAGGGTAATGGTCTCCTCTAATTGATGAAACAAATTTAGTGAAGAAAATACAAATGAAGTAGGATACCAAATGCAAATCCTGTGAAACTTGATGGGTGTTGAATACAGAGTAACAGTCTTGTGAATTCTTCACAGTGTGGTCATGTCGGCTACTAGTGAAATCAAACTGAGAAAATAGTGTTCCCTATGCCAAAATCCCACACACTTCCAGCTGACAGTTAAAAGCTACAATATCATTCTACTGTAGTTCATATTATTTTTGTTCACCGATTGCCAGCTGATTCCAATTTTCCTTTTGCGACGAAAACGATGTGGTCGTAGCGTGATTAAAAAAAAATTCATTTGGATACACGTACTGATCTTATTGTAGTCCTCCAGTGAATTATGTTAAAAAGCTAACCGCAAAGTAAATTGTTTCGTATGAAAAGACTTCAAAGTGGGAAAAAGAACTTGTACAATTTGAACTCCTGGTGTCACTTTATTTACAAAATTCATTCAATAGTAAGAGGTGAAGTGGATTTCAAAATTACAAGCATTCTAGAAGACAATTTTCTATGACTGTCAGAAAGCTTAAGCTCATTACCCACTAGAAAGGAAAAAAACAAATTATTCATGTTTTCGTTGACTACATTATTTAAGTTACCAAATATTCTCGTGTGTGGAAACAAATTGCTACATTAATCAAAAATTATACTAATAATAAAAAACTCGTATTTTAAGGTGTGCTAAGCGAGGAATTCAACGAAATATCTTTAAGTGTTTGAAATCATACACTAAATTCAACACATCCTTTCAAATTAATACCGGTAATATCTTAACGATCTCTTGCTGGCTGTTTATCATCTTTCGTTAAAAATCATATGAATGTCATAAATTGCGCAAAAACGAAGTTAGACTTTTTTTTTAAAAGAAATTATTCGACACACCTCATTCATCACATCGAGTCGTACATATTGCTGCAAGGGCATGAAAAAGCGTATATTTAAGGCCGACATGTTCTTGGCGTTAATTCTAATATCAACAATCTGGGGGTTATAGAACAATGCAACATCCACCTTTGCTTGAAGATGCCTTTTGCGTGGTTTTCATTCGCCGTACAATCTCGGCGAACATTTCATCGACATTGCTGTTGGTTTTAGCCGAGGTTTCGAAGTGTGGACATCCCCATTCCTCGGCAAGAAGTTTGGCTTCGGTCGAAGAGACTTCACGCTCGTCAAACATGTCACTTTTATTTCCGACGAGAATCATGGGCACTGTGTCTGAACTCTTCACGCGAAGTATCTGATCCCTCAACGGTCTAAGATCCGTAAATGTTTGACGGTTTAAAAGAGAATATATTAGAAGGAATCCTTGACCATTTTTTATGTACAAATCTCTCATAGAGGCAAACTGTTCGGTCCCTGCAGTATCCAAAATTTCCAAAATGGAGGGATTGTTATCGACGTCGATCTCTTTGCGATAGAAATCCTCGATAGTTGGATCATATTTTTCCACAAATTGTCCTGTAACGAATTTAACCGTCAATGCACTTTTTCCGACTCCACCTGATCCTAAAACAACGACTTTATACTCTTTCAAATTCATGGAAACTTGAAGGTCGATTCGTCACCAGAGATTGATTCCGGTTAATATGTAACCAATGGAAACTCGCAGGCTGTTACCAAATTTTTATGCTGGACAGCGAATTCCTAAAATGACTCGGTTGAAGTTGTCCTCTCTCGCAGTCATAGAACTCTAGTTAAATTGAATCACTTCACCAAAATGACGAATTCCCTTTCCTCGTCAAACTCTGTACTCTGCTCGGTGCGAACAAAACGAAACACGTGAGGGAGGGCCTTTGAAGGGCGTAGACGCGTTACCGGTGGTTTCTGGGTAACCATCATCGAGCGATACAATTTGCGATTGTTTCAAATTTTACTTTCAATAATCAATATTATTACATGATAATCTCAGTTTACACACAATGTTCTTCGGCGAAATTTATTTATTGTCACAGGCAGAGGTGATAGCGGGCAGAGATGGCAGCAAATAAGGAGCTAGAATAAAATCTTTACTGCGGAAAGCACGGTATTCATGAAAGGTGCATGTAGTTCCGAACAGTGCATCCTTGAGGTTTAAATTACATGTAAAAGATGATTAGGCATGTTGGCACCGTTAAAAATGCTAGAAATTTGACATCTGATCGGACAATCGTTGCAGAATGGGGCAAAGCTGGGGACAGATATAAAACAGGTTCCTCCTGACGGAAGCGGAGTGCCCATTCCCTGCTTACATGTAAATTATACGAGGGTCTGAATGGGGAGTCCACAAGTCGGTTATCGGTTAAAATTTCATTACTTTGTCGGTTGTCGGTTGTCGGTTGTCGGTTGTCGGTTAACATTTTCGACCTTTGTCGGTTGTCGGTAAATTCCAGTTAATTTTTTTGTCCCTAGTCGGTAATTTTTTCCTCGTTTTGTCGGTAGTCAGTAATATTTTTTAGACCTTTGTCGCTAGTCGGTTAAACCCATTCACACCCTCTTGTATTCTACGAGTCCACAAGCTGATAGCACCTGACCGGGCTTTATTTTACTCGTTGATGTGCTTAATTCATGGCCGACTGCTTGAGGGAGGGATCGAGGGGGCTGCAGCCCTCTTTTTACCGTATTTTCATAAAATTTCAGTAACTTACTGTCTACCGGTAACTTACCCCAGCAAAGTGCATTTTCGTTGGGTGTTGGGGGGAGGGGTCGGTAGGGGCTCCCCCCCTCTCTCTCTCTCTCTCTCTCTCTCTCTCTCTCTCTCTCTCTCTCTCTCTCTCTCTCTCTCTCTCTCTCTCTCTCTCTCTCTCAGACACAGGTTACTTTTTCTCTCGTTGCCTCGATCCATTTTTGTCGTGTTCCCCCACTTCCTCAGTAAAAAGCTCTCCTATCATAAATCAGTCAAGCCGTCGTTTTAAAAACCGTTTGACCTTTTGTTTCAACTTTCGTGACAAGGTAATGTTTGTTTATTTTCACTTAAAAAGTCCTGAAACCTCATTTTTATTTGTCAATAACAACAACTGATGCAATATGACCATCCCTACATGCCTTGCTTTCTTAGGGAAGGCCGGTGACTCCGCTTGTCTTTTACAGCGTGTTGCTACAATCTTGGACAAAATAAAATGAAAAATTAGTACCTTCCTCCCCTCAAAATCAATGATACTGAATCCGCGTGCAAGTTGAAGCCCGCCATGTTTTCATCTTGGGGGGAGGGGCTGTCATCATTTTCCATTTGAAATGTTCAAGATTGTAGTTAAATTTGATTTCTCTCTACTAGTCTTCTACTGTGCTTACATCATAAAGCCTTGAAAATGCATTGAATCTATTTGATTCTGAGCTCTCTTGCAACGTTTATTTCATTCGCCCTCATCGCTCTCCGCTCCGTGATGAGGCAACAGTGTGACGTTTTTCTTGAGACTTATGCTGGAGAGTGCCGGTTGTTTTTAAACTTTATTACATCCCTGCTTGGAGTTCCAGTGTTTCATAACAAACGATGAAATTTGGTCTGAATCAATTATCCAACATCGAATTCAAAACTGGTTCTTTGAATGGAACCTTGGCTCAGTCCCCGTTACGTAAAAATCACGTTCAGGGTGGAATTTCAACCAATGCTGCAGGGCCGTAGCCAGTATGAGGCATATGATAAAATGCTTATTGACTGAGTTTAGGTCGGGCCGGACTGGGAAATATTTGTCCCTCGGTCATGGTGCACAGACCTCGCTGCGCTCGGTCCGTACCGAGGTCAAATGTTTCCCCGTCCGGCCCTCCCACTCAGTGAATAAGTGCATAATCCAAGGCATTTGCATCAGTCATTTTTTTCGTATTTTTTAAATAATGCGTGGTCCCAGTGTTGTCTTTAAATGTAAGCATCAAAAACACCCTAAATACCCACGAAGAGAAAAATGTTGAAGTGTGAGTAAGGGAGAAGTGATCCTCTCACTTCTTTATCAGGACACCTGAAAAAGTCAGCATTGTGCTGATATGGAGGTCATGTATTCAATCTGCGGGGTTTTATTGCCTAAATCGTCCATATAAAACGTAAGTGCCATGATGACTTCTCCGCCTTTCTTTATTTCCTTGGCATAATAAAACTTAGTGAACTTTTGTAAATTAAATTTGTTGGACGAGTTAAGTTGGCTAATTTAACCCGCTGTTGTGCTGGATTGGCTGGTGAGATCTGCGGGGATTTATTTTCGTAAATATACGGCAAGTGACAGGCGCACTGCATAATTTTTCTTATAAGAACGTCTAATTTGGGCTGAGGCTGAATCTTCTTCTGATACTTTCTCGCGATTTAAGTCTGAAAACGTTCTTAACATGTTCCTAAAGTTGTTTGCATGGTATATTAATATACTGCGTGAGTTCGACTTCAAACTGGCAGTCTTGTTCTTCAGTGTCATATTCAATAAGAAAACTACATTGTTCTGATTGTTAATGTTAAAAAGGTCCATAAGTATTTGAGTTAATTGCCCTATTAGACTACAGCTTTACAAAAACAAATTTGTAAGCAAAATAAAGACGTTCTTTGACTGACTTTCATCCCGAGTATGTTCCTAGTATTCGCTATTTTCGCAAATCCCATAGTACAGTTCATTTTGTAGGGTTATTTGCATCAAAACAATCGATATTCAGTTCACTGAAGCAAAATAACATGTATTGTTTTTATGTACAAAACCCCCCAAAACGGGGTTTCGACAAAACACTGACCCCCTACCGACACCCTACTGACCCCTACTGACCCCCCTACTATCTCCTATAAAATCAATGGGAAAATGAAAATTAAAAAAGCTCAGAACTATCAATGGGACCCGATTCAAGTTCATCTAAGCGTGGATACATGACAGGAAAACATGTTCTTTGAAGTTTGAGTTTGGCAGTAAACAGTTGAAACTTTTGCGCGCGATAGTTCAAAAGTATTTGAAGCACACTTTATCAGATAAGGGTCAATTACCGAGGAAAAGTCTTCGATATCCAGTCTTGCCGTCATTGTAGGAAAACTTGCATGAACATCTCTCAAACTTCGAATGATTGAAGACAAAACTTGTCACGTTTGCAGCCACTTAGAGCATGTTTTCCCGCTTAGATGAAAACGACGGTAGCTTACCTGAAACTTTCGAAATGGCGGACGCGTTGCAGATTTCCGACTCTTGGTCTCCTTTTAATGTTTAGTGGAGGTTTTGTTGACGGAAAATTGAGCACAGAATAAGATTGAATATCATCAAATATTGCTTTCGTACGCATTGAGAAATGAAGCAAAGATGAACGCGAAGGCGAGGGGCCAACTTCCGGTTGATGTAATCGTGTGCGTTGTGTGCGTTCGCGGTTCGTTGATAGTTGCTTGCGTGTTGATTTGCCAGAATTTCCTCGCTATTTTTATTGCTTAATTTTCTAGCGGATACAAATACCATGCTTCCAACTTATTCTGTGGTCGATTTTCCGTGACAAATCCTTCAGTCAAACGAGAAGGGAGTCGGAAATCCGCAAACGCGTCCGCCATCTTGAAAGTGGGCTTTTTTAATTTTTATTTTCCCATTGATTTTATAGGGGGTCAGTAGGGGGTCAGTGTTTTGTCGAAACCCCCCAAAACGTAGTGCTACCCCATGATTCCCCAACCCACTGACAAACTGTAAATGAAACGCTAAAAATATGATAAAAAATTATGATCAATATTCATCCGTTAAATACTCATTGTTTTTTTTATGAAAGGGTACGGTGATAAACAAATTTATTCCAATTAATTATTCCAACTTCCAGATATGTACGGATGTTTTTTTGGTCCTCTTTCAGAAAAATATGAATTCTTGCATGGAGCGATTTTTGTTGTTTTGTCAGTCAAGGAGAACCCTGAAAAGCGCAAACAAATTCCGGGGGGCGTGGAAACAAAAGCGAATTGTGTGGCGTTCTCATTGAAAGGATAAAGGGGAGCACATGCGAGAATTGTTGAAACACATGGCAAATGTGATAAAACATTACAAAATACCTGCAAATCGTTTACAAAGAAATCACGATGTTGTCCAAACGGTTACTTTACACATGTTTTCCAGCTGGTTATTGCTATAGCTATCTTTTTGCATGTCTATGATTGGTTATTTTATAAGATCATTGCTGTCTGATTGGTTGAGCTCCGTTGTCTCCCATGACAATTCTTTGTTTAACCACGCTCACTCCATATTCAAGTTTTTGTGGCACAAGGATATAAGATGGTTCTTCTACGAGTTTGGAGCCTTGTTGGTGCTTGTTTTTACATTTCCTTGTTTAAAACGAATATCGAAGTCACAGGAACTCCATGTTCTCCGAATCCTTGCTTGAACAGTGGACTCTGTTCCACAAACGGTTCGTCGTTCATTTGCACTTGTGCGCAAGGATATAATGGCCAGAAATGTGAATATCGAAACACAGATTGTCAAGTAAACCCCTGTGTACATGGTATCTGTAAGCTGGATGGATTTAAAGTGCCTAAATGCTATTGTACCCCAGGATTTACCGGTGAATATTGCCATATTGACCATAACGAGTGCGCATCGGGGCCCTGCAAGAATGGCGCCTTGTGTATTGACGAAGTAAATGGTTACAAGTGCATCTGTGATGACGATACGTTCGGCCGACATTGCGAGATTCATCAAAGTGAAATACAGCAGTGTATAGCGCAATGCGACCAAGAACTTTGCTGGAGAAATTACTCAACAGCTGTAACAGTAACGTGGGGATATGGATCAGGTATTTGTAGCACAAGTCATACGTGTTTCGGTGGCGAGAACGACACAGAGTCTAACTTGTACGACACATTCATTGAAGTACAGCTTAAGCCGTTACAGATCCAAGTGGGAGATACACTAAATTTCACTGCGGATGAGGAAATCGTGGCGTATGTCAATGGATTTGTACCGCATCACCTTGTTGCTGCTGATGGAGCCAAATCGTTTGTTTCATGTAATGAGAGCAATGGAATTCCTATTGTAAATAAGCCGACAAACAGTGTCGTAGTCGGATTGGACATTCTCAAGCCGGGGATCAATTATTTTATTGCCAACATCGATTCTACGTTTCGCTGTGACTTTGGCTTGCGTTTGAATGTGAGTGTAAAAGAAAACAACTGCAAAGCTCTTGCGTCAAATCTCACTTGCTCTGGCCGGGGACAGTGCACAACGAACTTCACAACACCGGACTTCCGGTGCAAATGTTGTGGCGGATTTAGAGGTGACTATTGTGAAAAAGTGGACTATTGCTACTCAAAACCTTGCAAAAATAATGCAGTTTGTCAAAACATGGAAAGTTCCGCTGATGGGAGCACGCACGTATGCATTTGTGAGCCTGGTTACGAGGGCAGAGACTGCTCTCATGTCACCAATTTGTGTCTGTCGGCCCCTTGTTTGAATGGTGGTCAGTGTGTACCTAGAGTGAATAATTTTACATGTGACTGCCCCAGGGGATTCACTGGCCGAAACTGTGAGGTAGATATCAATGAATGCATGTCCAATCCTTGTCTTCATGGCATTTGTGTTGATGGCATAGGCGCATTTTACTGTAATTGCGTGGCTGGCTTTACAGGTAGGTTCACCCATTTATATACATGTATTTATTATGTGGTAAGCACATCTTGCTCATTGTTTATTCTACCTGTCAAGAATATGCTTGCATCGGAGCTATTCTTGTAATGGAGAATAGATGGATTCAGTCATCTGCAGGTCATGAAATTTTAAATACTGATGTATAACACAATTATGTGTGATATGGAAGAAATACTATTAAACAGTGAGTAGTAAATTTTGCAGTCTAGGAGTTTAATACCCTGAAACACATATATCTGGAACAGTATAAATCACTGCCAAGCCTTCAGTCTTATTTCTCGTTCCATAACTATCACATGCCTACCAAATAAATTTGAATTGGTTCTTGTAAAAAAAAAAGGGTGTCTAAATGGCAAATTTCAGGCTGTAGGTTCTGTATAAATCCACTAGGTTCTTATATGCAGGATTTTTACATAATTACTTTATATGGACCAAAGTCAAATGATATATATGGCATTTATAATGCCAGATTGAAACCATATACAGATGTAAGTTTAATGAATGTGGTTTTAAGAATTTATATAACACAGACCCTACTATTTATTAGAGTTGCATTCCATGTACATATATATTCTTGCACTTTCCTGAAGGCTATTGTTTGTAAATTGAAAATTTATACTTCAGAAAGGGGACCCAGAATGTCCATAGATATCTGAAAATATCTTAACAAACCACTGGCATCTTAAGAAGTTGTCTAGATTTCAAATGCAAATCTGGCTACCTAGCCCCCTTTAAACCTGTAATGTCAGACAATTTCAAGAAATTTAGGATGGTGATGCCAATAAGCAATTACTGATTATGGAAGATCGCAAAAGCCTCCTCAAGTTGTTTGACAGGAGATTAAAGAAATACTAAAAGGTCAAAAAGATGTGCCAATGGACAGAAAAGGACAATCTTGAAATAACTGCCTTTTAGGTTTTTTATTAAATATGCAGTATCACCATGTTTGAAAAGACTTTCCATGACTAAAGATGTATCTGCAAGTCACCACTAAATTACTGCGTCACGTTTTAATGAGATTAAAATTTTTCTTTTGTTGTACAACTTTAGGTTCCCATTGTGAAGTTAACATTGATGACTGTTCATCATCACCATGTGTTCATGGAACTTGCATAGATGAAGTGAATGGCTTTAAATGTCACTGTGTTCCTGGATATTCTGGAAAGCTGTGTGATTACAACTTACAAGAATGTCTGCCATCTAACCCTTGCGATAATGGAGGAAAGTGCATTGACGAAGTGAATGGTTATAGGTGTGACTGTGGGCCTGGCTTCAAGGGGCATCACTGTGAGATTGATGTTGACCTTTGTAATGATCCCAACATGTGCAGCAATTCTGTGTTTTGTGCAGAGTCAGACAATGGTCAAAGTGTGCAGTGCACTTGTAAAGCAGGTTTCACAGGATATAACTGTGCTGTGAATATCAATGACTGCCTTTCAAGTCCATGCAAGAATGGTGGTACTTGTAGGGATAAAGTCAATGGCTTTGAGTGTGTCTGCATGGATGGCTTTACTGGAATTACATGTGAAGGTGAGATTTTCTCAAAATTTAAAGTGCTGCTGTGACAAAATTTGCATCTTTCCTATATTAAAGCCATTTTAATACATAACCATGTAGTCTGTATGAGAAGAAGAATGCTGTTTACTATTTCAGAGATCTCTTTGTTCCAGAGATATTCAAGTTTTTTAAATATGCAAATCAGCCAAGTGATGACATCATAAACTCAAACAAATTTTGATCAAAGTATGATGAAAAAGGATATCTCAGCCAATGTGTATCAGAAAGGCTTGATTCTTTGCAGTAAGATTCTAGTGGATGTGCTCCACAACACGAGCATACAGTGTTCCAGTTTTGTTACCATGGGAAGATACTGGGTTCCAGACCTCCCTGATATTAAACCTATGCTAGCCACCTTTGGTGTTCTATTTTGATATTTGCCAATGGTGCCTCATCTGCCTGATCCTGCAAGCATATAAATATGTTAGGTTGAGTTTGTGGCCTTGTTAAATGTTTTTCTAGCTTAAGATCGGCAAAAATGTTGAAATCAGGTTGGAGGGGACTGGAAAAGAATGTATTGCCATGGTAACCAATTTCTTTATAGCCGTAGGTGTGTTGTCTGCAGAATTATTAGTCTAGCAAGTTTTAATGGTCTCTGTTGCAAATTGGCTGAGATAGCTCTTACTATTTATATGCTTGATGTCATATTGGGTTGAGTGAATGATGTCATCAGTAGTCTCATTTGCATGTTTTACACATTTTTTCAAACATAAATATCTCTGGAATCAATGCAAATATTTCCAAATGGTATAGTGGCGTTTTCGGTCTTTCTGGAATTCTATTTGATAAACCTAAAACTTCAAGGGTTAAAAATTTGATCATAGTAACACTTTAATGAGGCTAAACATAATTTAGATAAAGTTAAAACCATGTGAAGGGTTGCAGGGGCATTGCCATGTGCTTTGGCTTGAGTTGCCTTATTTGCCTGCTTGCTTCTACCCCCCTGTCCCCCCATATTTTGGGGGAAGTCATTCCACTCACTTGTTATTTTCAGTGATATGTTGTCAGGTGCCTGGGAGGACTGGACTGTGGCTTGGTTGCCAAGGTTTGCTGCTGAGGGGAGTGCTGCCTCCTCTCTTGTTACCTTTATGTGACCCACCCTCCAATAAATTGGCGTAGTTTTTAAGATCAATTCAAATAACCACACCTGTCCAGTAATTTCTGAGAAGGCAAATCTAAGCACTCTGAGTATAACATGTTAGAGAATTCTAACAAGTGTGAATTAGTTTTGTGCGACCTTGTCCTTTGGGATTTATAATCTGATTTCCCTTGTGCCATTCAGACATGCCGGAAAATGAAAGATTTTTGTTGATCAATATTTGCAGGCTTTGCCAAAAAATCCGCTAGTGAGGAATTCCAGCGACAGTTGAGCCTAAAGTTAATGACTGAAGATTGCGGCCTTTTGCAAATGCAGGTATTGTTAAATTCATGATTATACATGTACTCTGTTGCTGGATGACACGAATAACTATACCATTTTTTAGCTACAGCTGCAATTATGAATTTGAGAGAAGTGATCCTAGCAATCTTTAAGCGATTGTCGCTTTTTATAGACAGCTGAAAAATTGAGGTGGCTCCAAAGGGATTTGAACCCGTGACCTCTGCAATACTGGTGCAATGGTCTACAAACTAAGCTATGAAGCCACACAGTTGGAAGCAGGTCAATGAATGATTTGCCTGTAATCTGAGACCTACCTATGTTATGCCACAAGTATTCTGGGATTGCCAGGGGGCAAACATTTTGTCTTTATCAAAATAAGTGATATTGGACAAAGAATATGATCATATTTTCGTCAGGATTTTGTGAGACATGAAGATTACAGTAATTTACTAATGTTTGTGCATGAAAATTGTATATCTTTGTGTGATTACCACAATAAAATCTATTGATTAGCACTCTTTCCCGCTTGCGTAATTAAGATCAGTTGTAAAATGTAGCTGTATCAAGTAATGCATGGTCTTCACTCTTGAAATAGTACAAAATTAGCTGTAAGTTTGAGGAGATATTGACTCAATAAAGCCTTTTCATTGGTCATACATTTGCAGAGCTTCTAATCGTATCCAGAGTTATAAATAATACGTTCAAGGTTACAATGAGTACTAAGGTCTGCTCTGCTCTGCTAGGGCATAATTATGATAATACATCAAAGTAATGTCCTCTTTGTAACCACAGAAGGCAAAAAATCAGTGTCCATGATGGGTTTAAAAGTGAACCAGTTTTGTTTAGTTGAAAATGTACAAAATATAGGTCTCTTGCACAGCATTGTGCAACTTAAAGTTGTCCACAGTTTTTATTTCACATGTTCCTTCACTGAATTCAATGGGAGAGAAAAGTAATGGCTACAAAACCTGCTGATGATGTTCGGCAAACTGCATGGCCGTAGCTAGCGGAGGAGCAAGGGGGACAGTTGTCCCCCCAAAAATATTCTAAAGAAAAGTGAATGTAGTCTCTTTCTGGAGTGTTGGGCAGATAGTTTGGACTTTACTGATATTACCTTTGAATCTTTTCACAGCGGATTCGCTTGTCTTGATTGATTAAGATAAAATTGAGGAAAATCCATTTGGAGACATCATAGACTAATCTGTTACTTACGAATAATAATAATACAACTTTATTGGGTAAACACAAGTTACTGGTAAAACCAGTAGTTTACAAAACCTTAGCCTCTAAAAGTACCTGTCTTTCTAAACTTGGACTGATTATTGTTTACTTATGATGAAATATTTATGAAAGTAGCACTTCCGTCCCTCTGCATTTCAAATTTTTCTGGGAGAGCACTCCCCCCAGACCCTCGTAACGACTTGTGCCTCCGGCGCTCACTTCTTGGCCCCCCCCCCCCCCCCCCAGTTAAAATTATTTTCCAGCTACGGCAGTGAACTGCTTGACAACTTTTGGATTTCCCTGTGTTTTTTACCACCTCTTTCATCCCTCCACAGCACAATAGCTTGACCTCTAGCTCAGTAAACAATTTCCATCCTCCCGCTCAACAATTTCTCTCCTTTGAGAGGGTAAAATTACAGCAGCCATGTCGATGTTCTAACGTGTTATAACTAAAACGAAAGCAATCTCGATACATGTAATTACATATTGAAAAGGCTTTATTGAGTCAATCCCCTCAAGTTTATACACAAGTTTGTACTTTCTCAATCAATCTTACACAAGAAAGTGTGTACAAATCAATAGATATTATCGCTATAATCACACAATTTTCACGCACAAACCTTAGTAACCACTATGTCTCACAAAATCGCAGCGAAAATGTGTTATTCTTTGTCCAATATCACTGCTTACGACGAAGACCCAACTTGAGATTTGCAATGTTTGCCCCTTGGCGATCTCAGAATCCTTTACGCATAATGTCGTCTCTTGTGATTACTGGCAAATCTCTGTGAAGGACTCAATGAATGAAATGAAATGAATGTGTATTGAAGTGTAGACTGCTCACAGTCCCTTGTGAGTGAGTCAAACCGCCCTCTTTGGTCACGCAAGGGAGCTGAGGGGAGAATAGTGATATAGAGAGATATATAGGGACCCTATATCTCCTTCTCTATAACCTTTCTCCCCTCAGCTCGCTTGCATGACCAAAGCAGGTGGATCGAGTAACTCAGAAGGGACTGTGAGCAGTCGAATTGAAGTGTGGGTTATTAAATGAATGAGAGAAGTGATCCTTCTCTCAATCGTCTACAACCCGCACTTCAATATACATTCAATTCATTTAATTCAGTTGCAATTATGTTTCTGCATTTCTCTAAGGGATTCCGGTGTGTTAATAGAAAACTTTGAAGTGCCTGTCACCTCAACAAACTTTTCCACTTGATTTCCAAAATTGTCCCAGATATGCCGTATAGTTTATTGGAAATTCACTGTTTTTATTCATATGGAAAGGTGAGAAAAGTGTTCATAGTTTGGTCAATGACTGTGTAATGAAGGGGAATGGGATTAATACTGGGTTGACGTCACAATTTTTTTTGCATCGCAGTTTTCAAAGAACTACAATCAAACCTCCTGTAAGCAACCACCCCAACTGTCAAGCCTAGGTGGTCGCTTACGAGAGCTTAGACCTTATTGAGTCGAAAAATGGCACCTTGTTAGCATTTTATGGTCACTGCAGAGACTTACCCCTTGTTTTAGTTTTAGAATTGCCTTTTTTTTGTTTTGAAATTTTGCGGGTGCCACCATCTTGAATAATTGTGACGTGTTATGGTTGCCCTATTGTTATTGGACAAAAGCTCTTTGTGTTAGAACAATAGAGCAACTGTAACACGTCAGAAAACACTGATTTAAAAACAAATTTCAAACAAATTTGTTGTAAACATAATTTCTTTCGGTTTGAACTTATTCTGTAGTAAGAGTGGAGGTTCGCTTTAAATCGGGAATCAATTCTAGTTTTCTGTAATTAGAAAACATAATTTAATTAAGGTTGTTTCTCTTACAATTGATAGAATCCAGTGTATGTGTGCATTTTTTTCTTTAAAATTTTAAATGTTTTATTCATGCTAAAAGTCAATTTCCAGAAAAAAATCTTGTACTTCCCATTGATAAATTTACTACCCAGGAATGTGATAATGGTACAACACCTTATTATTCAATTTCTGCTCTATTACCTGTCAAGTGCTAGTTCTAAAAGTGGCCGGGATCGCTTATGAAAGGTGGACCCTTACAAGAGGTTCCATATATAGTTATTTTACTTGGAAACATTTGGTATTTTGGAAAAGTGGTCACTCACAAGAGGTGGTTGCAACTGGAGGTTCGACTGTGTCCACAATGCAAAGAAGTCTTTCACATTAACCCAGTAAAAGTAATAAACTCATTCCTCTTCCTTGCATGGTTGTAGATAAAAATTAATTATAACCAGTTTTTCCACTTTTTAGGAGCCTCTTAAATCTGGCTCCCAGGGGTTCCCCATTGACAGAGTAAAATACTTAAGTCTGGCCGGTTCAGGCTGGTTTGGGTGTCAAAGGGTTGGGGACATTAAAATAAACATTTGAAGTTTAGCAACAGAAAGCATCATATATCCTCATAAGAGCTTAATTTGTTACTTCCAAAAATACTTTAATCAAGTTGTTTTTGTGTGTTTCGTAAACTGACTTAACACAATATTAAATTTATTCTTGGTTGTTTACACAGGGTCCACTGGCAGTGACACACATCCAACAGGGTTTAGCTAACAGCTTTGCAGAAGCATGCCACTGTAGCTTCAGTGTGGCAGACATAGTGGACAAATCTGTGTTACTGCAATGCAAAGACAGCATTAGCGCTGAAGTCAGCATGCAAATTAAACCAGTCAATCATCTCTCAGTAGATGAGTTGATTTGTCAGTTTCACAGATTGCTCACACAGCACCAAAATGTTATTGAATTAGGTACGTTGTCATTGGATATAATGTGTTTGTGTTATAAATAAGTATTTCATTTTGATGTAAAGATGACGGACAACAACATGACATTTTCAACTATTGAGGCAGGTGGTGTAATGTGCTCTTAAGAAAGATAGTATACTTGTCGCTTGGCAACATGTGAAAAGACAACTGAAAAATGCATAGATCTGTGAACTCTAGCACTGGTCAGACACTCTTCCCATTAAGCTTCAAGAACTCTTAGAGAGCAAGGTTGCTTATAATATCCTGTACATTTAGGTTCTTCAATCACACAAAATGCCCCAGTAGTCTTTGTGCTGACAAAAATGTCACACCCTTCAAATCTGTAAAAGCAACTATTGATGGTAGATTGTTGTAATGCACCCTTGAGGAAGTTGTTGCTAATTGCAATGTGTCAAAGGACAACTGAAAAATCAGAGCTTCAGCCATTTCAGTGTGTAATCATACAAGTGATAACAAAATCAGATGACTGCGCAGTGGGAGTCTGATTTGTTTATCACGAGTATGATTACAGACTGAATTGGATGACACAAAGTCCTCTTACCAATTAATCATAAAAATTACGATTTCCGAGAAAAGAAGAGCCAAATTATGAAAGAAAGGGAAAATTTGCAATAAAAGACTGACAAAGGAGGTGTAAATTGCTTATTTGTCACTCTGAAAGAAAGAAAGCCCCAATTTATGTCTGTACTCTGTTTCAGTGGTGATTGAAACCAAGGTTTTTATTGATTGATTTAAACTACAACTTTGAATGTGACTGTCTTATTAAACTGTCAGATAACAAACTGTCTGATAACAACTTGGCAAGTGAATTAGTAGAAAATATGAAATTGTAATTTTTGTGATTATACTTATTATTTAGTGTATCAGTGGAATGCGAAATTTTTAGCAAGGCTAGTGCAGGTATATTAGCCCAAAGATCAAAGAATACAGTATTTTTGCAATTTTTGCATTTGGTCGATGCTGACATTAAATGTATTTTGGCTGGTACATGTATCACCAAAGCAGACCTTATCTTTATTGTCTTTTTGTTCCTAATCAGGTCACAATACTTATGCAGTGAGGGTTTTAACTGATGTCTCATCTTGTGATCACTTGAATGATGAAGAAATTGAGTTTGAAAGTAGAAATCAAGGAAAACATGGAGTCAGTAATTCAAGGGATCTTGCAATAACTGTTTCTTTAGTGTGTGCAGCTGTTGGTCTCATTGTTGCAGCTGTTGTTGTCTGTTTTAAGTGTCGCAGGACACTACCGCCAATCAAGAAACATTCCTCAAAGTAAGTTTCATTATTTTCTTCTATTTATTTTTTGTTTCTTTAATAGTGTAAACCAGTAACAGTGATCTGAAATAATATTGCTTTTTGTGTTGTTTACCTAGGGGTGAAAATCAGATGATTGAGGACTTAAGTGCAGACTTGCTCTCAGCTATTGCTCCAACACCAAAGTCCATGTATCGCACAAGTGGTGGCTATCACAATATGGCATTTTCAGGTAGATTTAACCCTGAAAACCCTGTCAAGTCACGTAGAGTGTGATCAAGAGGGTCCCAAGAGATGTACTGTAACCAGACAATCTGTCTTGGTGGGACCAACATTTTATGTCATTGGTGTTCCTTGGTGGTGGCTGGATGAGCCATGGTATGACCTTACAAAGATTCTAACTTGGTTTTGTGCTACTTAGTTCGTGTTCTATTGGGATCAACTGCTTTTAGTTGGTTGAAGTGGTTGGGTTTTTTAGTGTTCTATTCGGAAAAAAACGTTTTTGGTTGGTTTTGTTGATCAACTTTTTCAACCGGCATTAAACTTGGTTGAAACGGTTGAAAAAGCATTGGCAGCGACCGTTGTCGTTTACGTTTTTTTAAACGGCAGGAGCCCGCGACCGACTTTAAAAGTTGAGATACTGCGTTTCAACCGAAAACGTTTGGAAAAGTGTTCTATTGGGAAAGCTCAACCGCTTCAACCTTAACCGGTTGCGGTTGAAATGGTTGATCCCAATAGAACACTACCTCAATAATGCAATGTGAATTTTATACACCAAGGCTGTCAGAGATATCTTAGTTTTTATGTCTATAGCTGTAAGTAATAATGACTTGATATCAATGTAAATAATTATGTTATCGCTTCATTGAAAGAAAGAGGGGATGATATTACTGATAAAATATTGATTTTTAGCATACAATGGATATGGAAAGGGGAATTTCATTATCTTTATCAGTACAGACTAAAATGGGCCTCTATTCCCTTCTTCAAAGATACACCAAGAGTAATATTTTTATTGTGACAGAAGATATGTTAAGACTGAAAATAAAGTTGAGGAAACTAAGGAAGA
>NC_090895.1:10694242-10746742 GCF_036669925.1 Montipora capricornis | reverse complement strand
TCTTTACAAATTGAAGCGTATCGGAGCGTTCCCATCAACAACCTAGCGCCCCAGCCCCCAAAGGTATTGCAAGTCTTGCCAACTGCTGTTTGTTTGGATTCGAAGTTCTTTGGCTGTCTGTTTTTACAAGTTATGGCTGAAGCTGTATGCGAAGAGTGAGTTGTCATTCTGGTCGTAACAAGTCTCGGGACTGAAAGCGGAATAATAATTGGATCTCAGTTTTCTTCCATTTGTCCAAAACGCACACATGTGGGATCATGTGGAGTACATAATTAACAAAGCAAAATATCCCATAGTGCTTTGGTGACGAGTGGTAAACAAAGGGGAAAAGAATTTAATGATTTCTGAGTTCTGTTGTGAAGGACTTGCTTGACAACTTGGCAATCAGAGATATTTTATTAAGATCTTTATTGGCAGGTAGGTAGGAAGGCATGAATTTCTGATATTTTGCGTTTTTAAAACATGTTGTGTTGTTTTGAAACGATTCGATGTATGCGACAGTTTGTTGCATAATTTTCCGTATATTTTACAGGAGACTTTCCTAAAATAATACAAAGCAGACACAGTTATTGACCACTGTGGTTAACATTGGTTAAAACAAGATGCTCTGGTCCTCTATCTGATAGACACTGGCTGTAACTGACTCCAAAGCATTAAAGACAGCTTATCTTGTATGAGTGTTTTATGAGGTCATTACAGCCTTCCCATTTCACGGATGGAAGTCTACCGGTTTTTGTGTTTCCACAATCGCTGACTTTCTTTGCGAATGAACAGTCCAGCCACAAACAAGTTCTTACTGTGTACAACCCTTATGATTTCGCTCTAAGGTTTAAAGGTAAGCTGTTTTTACGTTTACATATGACATGCACTACGTACCGAACTTTGAATATTTGCAACGTTTTAAGTGTTAATGCCAATAATGGTCTCTTTCGTTCTCACTGTTTGTCTTTCTAAATATCTTAGTACTGTGCACGGCTCCAAGCCGATATATTGTGGTAGATTCTGAAGGTGTGATCAAGCCGCGTTGCTGTATTGACATGTAAGTAAATGATTTTCGAGTCTGCATTGATTTATTATGCAACTTTTTACAGCACTAGCACTCCAGTGCATGTAATGAACTAGTTCTAAATCATTTAGTGGTGGCAATTAATTATTTTCTAATGAATGTCGAACAACTAGTATAATTTCATAGTATAATAGTATAAGTATAGTTTAATAGTATAAGTATCATTTAGTGAGTGGTATTAGATTAAACATTTCATCTGACAAAGAATAGACAAAAAAAATATTAAACAATTATACTTGTTGAAGGAACTTCTGACGTTAAATACAATGTAGGGTGTACTTTTACCTTAACCTTACATCTGAGAGCAAAACTTCCTTTACCCTGGATTCCAGGTTATTTTCTCGCTGTGGAAAGAGTCGCGCTTTTCATAGCGAGAAAATAACCTCTGGAATCCAGGGTAAGCTTGCTTCTTCCTTCTGTGAAATAACAATCAAAGAGTGGCTACTGAGTGTAATCAGCCATTAATTTTTATTTAAACTGTTTTAGAGTCATCCGTCATATTGACATTCAACCTAATGTTACACAACAAGACAAGTTCAGGCTTCATATATTTGAACATGGCCTGCAGGAGGTTATTGGTAAAAAAGAAATCATGGCTGTACTTCAACCCAGTAGAATGGATCAGCAAAAGGTAAACTAAACAACAAATGTTGCTGTGATAAGGGAGGCAGGAACAACAGTTAGAAATAAAAGACTTCACTGAAAATAACTGACTCAAGCAGTACTCACTAGATTGTGGATAATATTGTGAATTTTCTGTTGGGAATTTTCAATGTGCTGTCAGTGTTGGTTACTTTGGCTTGGTAAGTTACTGCATGTGAAAATTGATTTAAACAGTGCCCGAAATTAAAAAGAATTCCAGTTTGTCCCTGTTTCAAAAGCCAGGCAACCAAGCCCATGAATTGGGTTGCCCTGATAAATCTGTGGTTGCCCACCAAGAAACCCCCTACAATTAACCCATTCACCCCTAAACCGTCCTAAACCGGCCATACTTAGTATTTTACTCTGTCTAACGCCAGACAATTTTACCCGTCAATGAGGAACCCCAGGAGTCAATAGGTTAACTGCACTCTGTGTTGAGATGCGGGGTGCTTACCATTTAGCCAAATAATCCGGATGGAATGATCGTTGCATAAAGGTAAGCGATTAGACCACGTGATGTTTCTTTCAATGGCCATTTTTATACTAGAGACGCATAATCCGTCCAGACGAATTATGCGTCTCTCATGTTATCCGTATAGTGTAAAGATGGGACGAACCATATGAGACGCATAATTCGTCTTGGACAAACTTGGGCAAACATTTTTTCTGCGTCTGTTAAATTCGTCTAGTATAAAGACGGGCACTAGACGGATAATGCATCTGGACGAACTTTCCAGTTTAGTGCGTCTTTGAGGACGCATTAAAATAGATTTGCATAATGCATCTTGTGGCCGTCTTTATACTAGACGAATTTAACAGACGCAGAAAAAATGTTTGCCCAAGTTCGTTCCAGACGAATTATGCGTCTCTAGTATAAAAACGGCCAATGCGATCATGTGCGAATTACATGAAAAAACAAAAGGAAAATTCCCTTGGGAACATCCTAGGTGCTTACCATTTAGCCAAATAATCCGGATAGAATGCGCGTTGCATAAAGGTAAGCGATTTTCCGAATTTAATGACCAACTGGATGAGAATGGCGCTTACCATTTACTACACAGCATTCCATCCCGCATATTATACTCGATCTTGTGAGAAAGGGCCTGGAAACGGAAGGATTCTCGCAAATGGTAAGGGCATTTCGCAAATTCCGTTCCAAACGGAAAAACAGGACTACCTCTGGAGGTTGTCCACAATTTCCGCAAAGATTTTCCGGAAAATTGCCTTTCCATTTGACCTCAAACTGAAATTTCTGGATTTTGTGGCTAAATGGTAAGCAACTGCAATCACATGGCTATGGAGCTTGAGTATCCCATGGTTCTTAGTGTGTGCCTGTGTTTTTTTGTGGAAGTCTGGGTTTAAGTTTTCCATCGCCTACATGTTTGTAATTTCTTATTTGACAGTTTTGTAAAAGCCACAGATATTCAAAACACAGGAAAATGCTCAGTGGTGGCAAATTTATTGTTATTAATATTAACTTCACACTACTATCGGCCATTTGTGGGAGGCGCGGTGTGTTCGACTCCAGATCAAGGGGTCTGGGTTCAGGTCTTGGGCAAGACATGTTACTCTCACAGTGCCTTCACCCAGGTGTATAAATGAGTACTGGCAAATTTAATGCTGGGGGTAGTCCTGGAATGGACTAGCATCCCATCCAGGGGGGAGTAGAAATACTCCTAGTCGCTTCATGCTACAGTAACCAGAGATAAGCGCTGGCCTGATGGGCCACTTGGCTCATAGCAGACTTCACCTTTTTACTATTGGCCATTGACAGTATAATTTAAGCAACATGTAAGTCGGGTGCTGCTTGTGATTAATTTGTTTTCTATTTTTGGTTGGCTTGTCCGTTGTTTTTTCCTCGGGCAACCAGGCTTCTACCAAAAACTGGTTGCCCTGTAAACTTTCTAGTCGTCTGGGACGACCACTAATTTCGAGCACTGTTTAAAGGTAATACCAGTACTCTGTGTTTCAATCTGTTTGACAGTGGCCTTATGCACCCTCCACAGTACGTGCCTTTTTGCAACCACTAAACCCTGGCTAGCAAATTAGACAGATCTTTCAATGAAACAGTGGAGCACTGTGTTCCAGTGTTTTTTTTTTTGTTTAGAAGGCTGATGAAAAACATGGGACAAGGAGAGGAACACGACAAACGCAGGGAAACAGTGTTAATGTAGAGCAGTTCACTGAGCAAGGTAATCTATGCATTTTAAATCTGTGGGCTTACTCTGGTAATAATGAAATTATGTTATTTATAAAAAGCCAGTAAATCACTTTTAAATTGCATTAGAATGGTGTCACTCTTGATGATAATAATAATAATAATAATAATTGATAATAGTGAGAAGAATAAGAATAAGACAGAGACGGACAGAAAAGAAAAGACAGGCAGCTAAATACCAAGGCCACTAATCATATATGCACGCATTGCAGCAAAGACTGTTATTCCTGCATTGGCCTGTGCAGCCACAGACGATGCCATAGTCTCTCGAGACCAACTGATCCCTACTACTATTAATAATAATAGTAACAATTTTAGTGTAGTATGTCTATGTGAATGGCTCTTCATCAATGTCTAAATTATTAAGACAAAATCACTCTGATTTTAGATATCTCTTAAAGGCCTTCAAGGCTTTTTGCTGTCTTTGAACACAGCTTTGTCTTTACTCTCAAGTCCATTCAATAAATGCTACACACATAAATAAATAATTTGCAATAAGCACCAGTACTGTCTAAAAAATACATGAGAAAATCAAGTTCAGGTACATTTGACAAGGAGAACCCCCAGTTCTCCTCAATATTCAGTGTGTAGTAAGGTTGACCATCTGAGAACTGACTTTGATTCATTTACAGGATTTGGAGGTCAGCCTGGCCCCAGTTTGTGGGTCATCATAACAGCAGTTGTCTGCATCATTGCTTTGGTGTTGCCAATGGAAGGAGACAAACGCTTTGATTTACCTCATTATCTGTTGTTATCTGTCAACCAGAAGTTGCTGGCTTCATATATACTGGGTAAAATTTTGTCTTTCAGTGAAACTTTTCTGTCACATTTTTCACTTGAATGTTCTGGCCAAGTTGTTGAAACGATGGATGGTGCACCGGATAAATCACTATCCCCTGGATAGCACAATAGCTAATTGTTTTTGCCATGACTTATCCACTGGATAGTGATTTATCCAGTGTACATTGTATAGTATAATCCACCTTTTGAACAACCCCCCTCCCTTCCCCCCCCCCACAAAAAAAAGCATTAGGGAGCTTAAGCACGCGCGTTTTTGAGACGCGGATGGCAACCAGAAGTGACCTGTTTTCCCTTTCAACTTGGGCTTCACTCAACCACATTTATAGTGCTAAGTATCTTTTCTCCATTAGAGATGATTAGTATAAAAATGTAGGAGACACCACTGTCCTGGTACGCAAAATGTTCTCTTCCGGTTGCCGTCCGCATCTCAAAAACGCGCGTGCATAAGCTCCCTAATGTTTTTCACTGACTTGACCAGAGGTATAGGATTTGGAGATTTTGAACCCTAACATTAACCCATTGACGTCCAAACCGGCCAGACTTTTTACTCTCTCTAACGCCAGACAATTTTACTCGTCAATGGGTTAATCACTCACTGAAAAGCTATGTCCCCATTAACCCATTGACGTCCAAACCGGCCAGACTTGGTATTTTACTCTGTCTAACGCCAGACGATTTTACTCGCCAATGGGGAACCCCTGGGAGTAACTGGGTTAATCCTTCAACAAAACTGAAACAGTTGCAAAATATCTTTTTAACACTTGAAAGGAACCCACTTAAGTGCAAGTAAGAAGTTTGATTGTGGTTATAAAATTAATTTACAGTTTTGTTAAGTTGATTTGAGAGCCACTACCCTTTTATCCACTCATACGCATTGTTTCTAATGAAAGCCACGATTTACAATGTACAAGTAATGTATCCAATAGTGTGCCCAATGAATGCTCTAGAGCTATTTATGAATCTTGCATTGAATTTGTTGTTACTGTCTCTTGCAATATGTACACTATGAGCAATTAACCCTGTATAGTGGCAATGACTTTGTTGTGGTGTTGTTTCCCCATATTTTGGTTGCAAAAACATGCCACAATCTCCCACCACACTTAGTGCAGATGTACCTACAGTAAGATACGAAAATTGTCTTGGACAGCGATGAGTATCGTATAGAGTGTTTTCGCTCATGTGACCAGCAGCAATATTTGCATAAAAATGGAGTTCAATTCCCAGAAGAATATTTCACTCCTCCAACATGGCTACTGTGATGTCATGTGGAAACACTCTATATCTCTTCCAAATGAAATATACTTAAGTTATGTGAACTCTACTAATTTGGGAGACAAATCAACTTATATAATAACAACACATTGGTTCTCTTGAAAGGTCTCATAACAATGGCAATTCTCAAGGCTTTGTAATTATCGAGAGTGTGACAGTTCCAATCCCAGATCATCAAGAAACAGCATGGCATCAGGGCAGAGAGTCAGCATGTCTATTTTGTGATATAATTATGCTAGAAATTTAAGAAATTAATTTAAAGTTCTTGAAATAGAATAATAATTGTAAATGAAATAGAGATGAAAATGTCTAAGATAAGTTAATAATTAATTATTGTAATAATTATTACAAGTAATGGATTACAAAAAGTCAAGTTGGTGAATGCATGTATTTTGTGTCAGGGATGCTGAGCTCAGTTTTAAGTAGAAATCAAACGTTTTTATCAAAGGATTGTAATTCTTGTCATTACTTTTTTGTTATACAGGATTAGAACAATCCACAAGCTCTTATTTCTTGTAAATAATTATTGTGTTTGGGTTTAGACCACGTTTGACAAGTTGTTGATGATTATGAATAAAGGCCCGAAGAGTTGTGTAAAATATATCCTCTTTTTGTCTTTCTCTAGCAGGATAACTGAATACACTTTCTACCAAGGGAGAGTTTCATAGCACAGCTGCATTATACCCGAGTAATAATAAACCATGCCGGTGAAGAACAACTAAAGATCTGGGCCTGGTTGTTCAAAAACCATTTACGGTAACACTTATCCCAGATAAAAAAGGTTCGGCAAAATTTTACATTAGAGTTAGTCAACCTAAAAAAAACAGACAAAAACAAAACAAACTTTCACCCGTGCACAAGTTGAAAAATGAAACCAAAGTTTACGCTAATCCTGGAATAAGGCTTTTGAACAACCGGGCCCTGTTTATCTAAGGTGACCCAGCCTGGTAAGGCAGGCTTTTGCACTTCAATCAGCTAGGGTTTTTCTTTTGCAAAATGTTGTATAGTTATTGTGAAAAGGAGGGCTTTTCGGCTTGTCCAGATGTTAGCCTGAGCTGCTGACACCTTGCCAGTCCAGGCTTGAAGATCTCAAATGCTCCAGCCCTAATTGCTGTGATACAACATTTTCAAATATTATGCATTCATTACAAGGCACTGAAAACGCAGGCAGGTAGCTTTATAACAGGTTTATTTTTGGACAGTATTGACTCATAGAACTATATGTAAGTTACAACAACAACAAGCAAAACAAGTATATTGTTATGACCTTTGACTTTGCAGTTAGTAAGCACGTAAACAAGTTCATTCAAATAAAACCAGGCTGAAATTTTCTTAGGCTTCTGTAAGAGGTCACCCTGCCTGAGCAATTAAGGTGGTCCACGTACTGACAGCATGAACAACTCTTTACATTACAATGTTAACTTGACTCGCACAATTAAAAAGGAACTGTGCAAACTATTTTTTTTACATTTTAAATGAGTGCAATAAGAAACAGAGACCAATGAATTCCAACAGAGCTATCTTGTTTTTTTGTAATCCTGACTAGCAATGGTTATCCTGATTATTAATTTTGTGAGAGTGATTGTCATATTGATACAACAAAGGAAATGTCCTTCATCCACTGCCTGTAGGCTCTGTGCCAAGTTTTTTTCCCAGTGTTTATGATTGATCAGGCTTCTGATGATATAAGTTGTGGGTTGATAGTGACACTCTTTGTACAATTATCAGTCTTGAATATGCCAATGAGCCGATCGGCCAACTCAAACATGTTGTTTCTTAGACTTATTATAATAAACTGGGCATTCTTAGTTCTCTCCTGAAAGAAACAGAGATCAGATTATAACATTCAATAAAATGAAAACACCATAGCTGTACCAAAGAAAATTATTATGAAGAAAAAGTGGAGACAATCTGTAGGTCTTTTTGTATACCATAAGGTAGTTAATAAGAGTCAAGATTCAATTGACTGCCCCTTACGCTATGACTGCATTGTAATATTATTGACCAGCAAGATTGGAGATTGATGTTTTTGATACTCCATCTACTTCTTATCTAATAAATAATGAAGGAAAATAAAAGTTGTAGTTGGGGCTGGTTTGAATTTGAATTTTTACCTTAGGTTTGAAAATTATGCCACTGGAGTATAATTATGCCACCATCATTTGATTAGTTGCAGTATTACTTGTTAGTATTTCAGGTGTAGGTAGTTTTGGTTTCTTTTTAGTGTTTGAAATAATATATTTCCATGTGATAGAAGCATACTTGCTTTACCTTTATATAGTTGGCAACAATAGAAACATTTCTAAAGTCCAAGGCAGCATCTATTTCATCCATAACATAAAGAGGTGTTGGCTTGTAATGATGAAGAGCAAACACCTGAAACAGAATACAACACTTAGATTCTCCACCAAGACCTTACCTGTACACACAAAAATGAGAGATTATATGTTATTACAACAGTAACAATAGACTTACCAAAGCCAGTGAACTTAAGGTCTTCTCTCCACCTGACAAATTGGAGATATTCTTCCAGCTCTTTTTAGGTGGTCTCACACTACAATCAAAATTATTGAAGATAATAAAGTATATTTCCTATTTCATAGATATTTCTCAGTTATCAGACAAATCAGACTGTACTATTTTTAATAAAGATCGTAATGCTGGCCATCCTCTTCATAGCTTATTGCCAAGAGTCAAGTAATCCTTTTTAAGACTTAAAAGTACTAGCAGTCTTTTACCTAGAATAAATACTGAGCGATTTAAATCATCTTTTCTAAATAGGCTTTTTTTCAAACATACTTTATTTATTAAATAGTTTCATTTTTATTGTATTAGGCTATATATTGTAAATAACATGTAATATGTATTTCTACTGATTAATAATAATAATAATAATAATAATAATTATTATTATTATTTATTATTATTATCTTTAATTATCTTTATCTTTATTAGTGCTACCTTTCTAAATGGTTAGACTTAATTACTTTGAAAGTCTTCTCATCTAGGAGCTGTGAGCCAAGGGTCACATGTCACAACTCTTGTTCATAAGAACCCACACACTACCTGCAAAAAGCAAGGCACTGAGTCCCCAGAGTTGTGGTCTATAACATCACCAATTGTGTGCACCCTAGGGTGCAGGGATGGCACAGTGGTGAGAGTGCTTGCCTCCCGCCAATGTGGCCCAGGTTAGATTCGCAGACTTGGCGTCATGTGGGTTGAGTTTGTGGCTTCTCTACTCTGCACCGAGAGGTTTTTCTTCAGCTACTCCAATTTTTCCCTCTCTTAGAAAACCAAAATTTGACTTGATTTGCATTGATTTGTTAATGATTTCAATTAATTTTACAGTGTCCTCAATTAGTGCTTCAGCGATAGAAGATTAGACACTTAACGATGTTCGCGCCCATTGCTACTGCGCACCTTTTTGCACATGTCACGCACACGTCATGCATCGTAGACCACGCAGGTAAACACGATGCTAAAGGTGCAAAAATTTTCCACAAGAATGGAACATGAAAGTATGTGGCATCATGGGATAGCTGTGGACCCAGGTCTTCTCGGAAGTGTCACGCAATGGCGTGACAGTGCGAATAGACAATCGCTTTGAGAACTTTGCAGCGATTTTACTCTCTTGAATGCTTGGTGACCCCCATTTTTCTTTCCGTAGATCACTTCCTTTCTTGATTTTGTCCATTTTAACAAAAAACAAAAAAAATCTGTACGTGAGAAGTTACAAATATTTGGCCTTTTATGCTCTCGTGCGACCAAAGTTTTCTTTCTTAGACTAATATGTAATGTTTTTCAAGGTCTATTTCACCTCAGAAAAAGACATCAGTTGCAAAGGTTAATTTAGTTATATTAGTTATGTTGAACTGAGTACGTTTACCTGATCTAAATTTCTCTCATGTAGCTTTTTTATTGCTGACAGTTGTAAGCTAAGATCGTCTTAAAGTAATGCAATCTTCTAAAAATGCACCTCATGATCTCGAAAATGAGCACGGTGACCCCCATTTTTTTTGCCTTTTTGGCAAAAGTAGATCATTACCTTTCTGCATGGCAAGTTTAAAAAAAATCTGTACGTGGGAACGTTTTGGGCGCGAACGTCCTTAAGGAGGCTCGAAAGGGTTTTCAGCTGAGGGCGCGCAAGTAAGCCACACACACAATTCGTAAGCTGCTGATGTGTCAGCTCATGATTCAAATTGGGTCACCAGAAATAAATAAATACTGCTAATTTCACTCCCCTTTCTTCTTATTCCTATATATATGGAATATAATAGACATCTCCCATTCACAAAAACTATGAAAATTATACACAACAGTTTAATGGTCTCTTAAATCCATTTGTGTTGGCCTGTAGCTCCACTTGCGCGCGGTCTCAAATGAGACTCGTTTATATCTCTGCTTCAAGATGTTGAATTTCTTTCATTTTTTGCATGTTAGCTTACATTAATGTCAAATGTTTGTCTTTCAAATTAAAAATTCTGCAGGTGAAAGAGACACATTTAAAAAAAACTGATTTTTCCCAAAAACTGGCCAACAGATTTTGTTGAATTTTAAATATTTTAGAGATTATTTCTAATATTATCTGGTAACGCTGAATGGGAAGATTTCACCGTCCAGTTTCTTCAAAAAAGACAATATATTTTGATTTTAAGGCTCAGAGAAATAACTAATATTGTTGCCATGGTAACGTTATTTTAGAGGAAAATATAATGAGACCAAAATAATTTTGTCTTGATATGATTACCGTAACTTAATCTAAGGGCAGAATATGTTTATTTGTTTGAAAAAAGGAGAGACTATTTTGAGCCTCCTTAAATAAAGTTCCTTTCCTTTCTTAATTTCTCACAAAGACTGTTCAAAGGTATTTAAAACCACTAGTCGAGAAAACTGCTCTGAGTACAGGAAATACAGATGTCATTAGCTCTTACCTGAACACAATACCTTCAGAGAAAGGGTCGAGGCTGTCAACAAGTTCCAGCTCAGCATCACCACCAAGAGTGATCATCTACAAAACAAAAAGAACTATGCAATATGATATTAATTCTTAAAATGACCCCAGCCTTAACTCCAATCTGAATGCTGAGACAAGATCAATAGCTTTTCAAGAACGAAAGAACAAATTTGGTTGATGGAAAAATATTATTTCATGTGTATTGTATGTGTAGGTTAAATATAAAATTTACCTTTGAGAAAGATAAACCAATATCTAAAGCCCATCAATTCATACCTGATACATTTCTTTTAACTTTGTGGTGATTAATGAAAACCCTGACATGAATTCATCAAGTCGCTGTTTGCGCATGTTTTCATGTTCTTTCCTTTTCTGATCCCGATCTGACGTCACCTCATCAAGCTCCTTAACTCTTGATAGGTATGCTTCTTCCTGCAAATACAGTGTACATCAAACAGCCCACTTGGTAATTTATTGTCCTGTACAAGTAGGTTACTCCTAATCTACACTACCTTTGGAGCAAGTAGCCAAGCATGACAAATCATACTAGGGGAAGAAAGAGGAGGTACTAACAATAATATTATCACCATCATAAACAAGGCAATGTTGTTTACCTTTTTACGATACTCTGCAATAGCTGCCATATTTGGCTTCATCTGTTTTAATTTTTCTTCCTCAATGGTGATTTCATACTGCAAAAACAAGGATATCATTGAATGTGCCAAACACCTGAGGTATGAACTTCAAAATTAAGCAAACTGAAGACTTCGTTACATTACCTGGACAGTTTCCTTATCAACTTTATCCAGTTCATCAGGTGTCAAAGTTGGCAAACATTCTTCCGACTCAGCATCAAGTGAGACACTCTGCAGTGATAACTTACTCAGCTAAAAAAACAATAAGGGAATCATTTAATACTAATCATTTACAAAGGTATTAATATTATTAATACCTTTAAGTGGCTATTATTTTGTACACCAAAGAGTGCTATGAAGAGATGATATGTTGATTTTTTCAATGGTGACTCACGGATACTGTAAAAAAAAAAAAAAAAAAAAATCAGAGTGCTCCGGGGCCGGCCTTTGCAGGAGTGGAACCTACAAATATAAGTGACAGTAAACTATTGTGACCAGAAATGCTCATCATTTGATGATCTGTCTTATCAGAAATTATGTCAAATGCAATTTTGGTGTTGTAAAGTGACAAATGCCAAAGGTAATTAAGTTTCCAAAACCTTCAGATAACACATGCTGGCTATTTACCAAAAAAACCTTAATCGCCATGACTCCTGTTCACAAGCACTTGGATTATTATTGTTAAATAAATTATACCTTTCAGGTTGACTGGCTTTTGCAACCACAGGAAATTCAACCATCGTCAATAACAGAAAATTTCAATGATTAGTTTCTAGCATTGATACAAACCTCCTTTTTCCAGTGCCTTTCTTTACTCTTGTTTTCATTCAACACAGACTCAAATTTATCCATTTCATGTTTAATGTCCACTTCCTTGCTGCGAAGTTTATTTTCCTCTTGTTCAACTGCTTCCAATTCCTTTCTCAAACTCTCCAGTGATTCCTCCATTGCTACCATTTCTTGCTGCAAAGAAGAGACTCATGGTTTGTTTACACAAATATTTTCAATTGAATTGGAAATCTAAGCCACTGATTTGACATCATAAAAATACGACTTCACTTCTAAGCTGGTAAATTATGTTATATATGTGTCCCTTCCATCTACATATATAAATTATTTCAACCCACTCTTGCCAAATGAGATAAAATCTAATAGTAAAATGTGGCCGGCAGGTATATTTTGCAGGTTGCAGGTTGAAATTTACCGTGACTGTTACATGAACAGCTAACCTTAGGCCTAATTAGGCCTAAAAACGTTTCTTTAGGCCTAATTAGGCCTGAGGTTAGCTATTCATGTAACAGTCACGGTAAATTTCAACCTGCAACCTGCAAAAAATACCAGCCAAAATGTGGCCTGGGTTTGCTGGTTCTCTACTCTGCTCCAAAAAGTTTTTCTCCATGTACTCCGGGTTATCCCCTCCCCTCAAAAAACCAACGTACGATTTGAAAACACTTGATTTCTGTACACTGTCTCCAATTAGTAACCTAATTCACACTTCTAAGTTCATTGTTATCATTATTATTAATAGTTATTTGTGAGAGCGTACTCCTCCTTGTGGTGCCAGTGGATATCCCTAATGGGAGAACTGAAAGTATGATTGAGAGATTTGATAGTGAATCAGTGAAAGGCAAGTTACTGTTGAATTGTTTTATAGTGTTTTTAGAGATTTTTCCGAGCATGAGCAAGTGCTGTCAGAAGAGGCCAGGTTGGGAGAAGCAGATGAGCCCAAGAAATACTGGCCTAAGATACATAAATGGTTAAAACACATACCTACACATCTCACAAAAGACGAATAGGTAGCTAAAGGACGAAATTGATAATTAAGGGAAAATAGAAAGGGATGAGGTTGAGCAGATGGAGAATGGTGTGAATTGGGAGGAGATGGTGATCAGCAAAGCCAAGTGGAATGAGTTGTTTGGAAAATGTGATGACAAGGAAGAGTTTGTGAGGTTTGATGCTGAAAGTGGGAAGGGATGAGTCTGTCTGGTGCGGATTGTTGTCAGAGGCTGTGGCTGAAGAAGACAAGTCTGAGTATGAGGTAGATTTTGAGGTTGCTGAAGAAGGAAGTCATGGTGGTTGAGAGTATCGACAGAGAGGTCAAGGTGGTTGTGGAGAGCCTGGATTGTTTTGGTGTTGAGGTCGAGGACTGAATGATAAAGGGAAGATGGGTGGCATCGATGGAGAGGTCAAAGTGGTTGTGGAGAAGTTGGATACTGTTCTCGATGATGATGGTACTTCAGAAGATGAGAGCAGTCTTTGTTAGTGAGGAGTGGGTTGAGGTTCCTGGTTTGATGGCTCAGGATAGGAGGAAAGTGAATAGAGGTCAAGGTTGTGGAAGGACTGATGTATTGTCTTGTGAAGGATGGGATCTCAGTGTCAGAGATCCATACGCCTTTGTATACTGGGTCATATGTAGTCACAAGCAGGTTGGGGCTGATGTGGAAGAAGAAACCAAGGTGGCAAAGATAAAAAAGAGCATCATGGAATGGCGGCAGGACTTGGAGAGGGTTGCAGAGATAGGGGGGACAGTGCTTGGGAGGAAAGTGATGGGCCGGTTCAATACAAGTTATCAGCCAGGTTGTCAAGAAGGGGATGGTTGCAGTGAGAACATCAGGAACAAGCTTGGGAAGAATCAGAGATTGACCAACCATCTGTTCTTTATGGACAATTTGAAGTTGTATGGAAGGACTGAAGAGGAGCTGGAGAGTTTGATCAATGTGGTGCAGGTTTTTTCAGGGGACATGGGGATGGAGTTTGAGCGCGACAAGTGTGTTGTGTTGGAGTTGAAAGTTTGCTGTGAAGGAAGGAGTGGACATTTGTTTATTTCTTGGTGCCTTGGGATAGGAACATGGTGACTAAGAAAGATGAGAAAATCACCAACAATAACTCGTCTCTGGCAAAGGAAATCAGGAAGGTGCATTGGGTGTCCATGAAGATTGTGCTGTTGGTGGTTGCTTGTTTGGTTGTGAAGTCTGGTCAGTTGGGGGGCTTTTTGAAAGATCTTGCCATGGGATTCTGGATGTTATGGGAAGAATGCAGGCCTCCACAGTCATTGAGACCACCCTAATCCCTCAGAAGACGAGGATATGCAGAGTTTACGCCAGTGAATCAATATCAGCTCCTCACAGGTGGTTCTGTCCCCAGAAAATCAAGAATCATGACTATTTGCATTATTATCTTTCCTTGTGTAGCAACTAAAATAATTTTGAATTTGCTTTGAGCAGTTGGAAACAAAAGTTGTTGAAATCTCATCAAAGATTTATATTTTTACAACACAATAATAATTTAGAAAGTTAGAGCTATTTATGGAAAACCCTTCTATACAAGTATAATGGCAGGAGGCACATCAAACTTCACACTTAAGTTGAGATTTCCTCCTGATAGAATGAAGTATGTTCATGTATGTTGTACATACCTGAGCCTTTTCAACATCTTCAAACACTTGAGTGGCTTTTTCTACTAACACCTTGTACTCTCCCTATACAAACCAGTGAAGGCAAATACAGATATATTTCACACAAATGAAATAAAATTTCACGTGAAACATGCTGGCCACAAATGTCATTTCTGTTTTAAGTGCACAAATGCTCACTCTAACATTAGGGTTGATTTAGCCAAGTTATGATAATTACGACAATAATAGTATAACAATAATAATGAAAAAATACTCTATTCTGATTGGCTGAAAGAAAATCAGTTTTAACATAGTGCAGAAAAGAGGAACTTTAGTGCAAAAAGTAATAAACCAAGCATTCTTATTGGTCAATAAGCTGTTAAGAAAGTCAGAGATGACCAACCAAATGCGAGCCCTGGATGGCACAATGATTACATGATACATGTGCATTGCTTCTGCTTAAACCACCTAATTTTTTTCATGTATATTATTAATAAGTAATCGCACAAATTTCTCACGCAATTTGGAATAAATGAGCACGAACTTGTAAATTTTTTGAAAGGCTACAAATTTGAACAAGCCCAAATTTTGTTTGTCTTTGAAAAAAAATACTTTTGCTTATTTATTCCAAATTTGCACTTGAAATCATGTGATTACCTAGACTAAAAATCTGCTTCCTTAAATCGACAAAAAGATAAACAATTAAGTGAATACATGGCATCTGATCCTGTCTAATATTCTGAATGTATAAGACAACTTGTGGTATATAAAAAGTCACATTTAAACTGCAGGGACAATCTCAAGTCTTGAAATGATCTGACCCTTGCAGTTATGAGTGCTACTTTAGCAGCAGCAAAATGAAAACCCAAAAATCCAGGGTATGAGTCCTCTACCACAACTGTGCTCATAGCTCAATCGGTGGAACACCGAGGGCATGGGTATTAAATCCTGTTCAAGGGTAAATTTTCAGGCTTTTATCTCACTACTGCTAAAGTAACATAATAATGTGACTCAACTTTCTCTCTTTAGTTCAAATATACGACTCTCATAGCGGAGCTCCACGCGCCGAAGGTGCATGTGCGGAACACCACGGGTAAACAAATATGGTAACCCATCTGTCCAAGAAAATTTGGTTTTGGTCACCGTAAAACCATACACCCATCCATGTGACCAGTATCACCTGACCATATCCAGGCCATACTCCAGCTGACACTACAGCTAGTTTACAGTGTACATCTTTGACATCTTTGATATTGGACATCCATGTTATAGTCAATTGACACCTGTCAAAACAAGGTATCCGCTGACCATTGTCAAATGACCATATCAGGGCTCAAGTTTAGCGCTCATTGAGGTCAGCTGTTTTTTTTTTTAAGTTGACCACTGACCAGGTACTGGTTTTCGATTGGATCCCAGGCTCAAGCCTGATTAACTGCTAAACATTTTCCGTGCCCTTTCTACGGCTCGACGCAGCTATATGGCCATACTATGTCAACTAAAGCTCTTTGTTATTTTTATGGATGCGTTATTTCAAGTGGATGCATATGAATTTTTTAAAAAGTGGTTTAATTGTTTTTTCCTTTGGTCAGGAATGAAACTCGAATTTTTATTCTCAACTGGAATTTAATAACAATCATCTGTACTCTTTTTTGACATAAAGAAATAGTTGATTTGTTTGTTTTGCTCTAAAATGCGATTTTTACTGTTTGCCTAACTGTTTCCGATGTTCCTCGACAGTGACAAGAAAACTTTGCCCTTACGTTAGAAACACGTAATCGCAATGAGTTTTTATCAAATTAAGGAGAAATATCACGAGCTTGTGTTTTTAGAAGTTTGTTTCAAGCATGCACAGGTAAGTTAAGATCTTGTTTGAAGTTCACCCTTTCTTGGTTGCCGTATTTTGCCAATTCTCTCTTGTTCCAAGCAAAGCCGGCGTGTTCAATAAAATACATCAAAATGGTAATGATCCCGTCCTCAGGGATAAAGGGGAATAAAGTACATTAAGAAAACTCTTTTTTGACCTTAAACTGAGAAAGTTTCCTAACGATCTGTCACATCACAAGCTAGTATGTCTTGATTTCTAATTTGAGCGTGATCCCTATTCGCTGGCTTTTTACAGTTGACTCTGAAATAGCTTTTTTTCCTTTTCCGTTTCCTTGCTGAGGATTTGCTTGTTTTGTTTTAAAACTCATGCAATTCAAGAAAAAGTTATTGCCTAACTGGTGAATTCCACAGTAAATTACACTTGAAAAACCGATATCGCACTCATCCCTTTGTCATTCATGTGATACAGTTTTTTGCGTGAAATTTACTAGTTAGGCAATGAATTTTTCTTTAGAAGAAAGTGATGGAAATGACTTAATTACGCAGTCACTGGAGACACCAAAACGCGGACAATTCCAAAACCTTTTATTTTCAATAACCCTTATACAGCCAGTAAGAATAAATAACCCAGGAGCTCCGCTTTAGGCTTGGTTAAATCTATATATTATATTCTCTATGTTATATAATTATGCACCCTCTACGAGTTTATCATGAACTAACAAAGTGACCAGCTCATAGTCGATTAGCTAAGAACTGCACTTTTAACATAAAATGCCACAGGTTCACATCCCATTAAAGACTCAATTTTTCAGGCTTCTATTTTGCTGCTTCTTAATAAGTGGTGCTCACCACTGTGATGATCATCAAAACACTTCACAACTTGTTACAGTAACCTACTAAATCTTTTCTCCATCCCAATCACTTATATTTTTTGCTTACATCAAGTCTTTGCATGTTGGCATTGTTTTCTTCAATCTCTTTTTCAAGTGAACTCACGTTGTCCTCTGCCTTTTTGGTGTTCCTAATTTGAAAAAAAAAAAAAAAACACATTTGAATTCCTAGATAAACTATGCAAGAATATCCTAGGTGACCTTGGGTTTGTACATCCTCCAAATTCATAGCACCTAATGAGCTGTTCCAAAATCCAACAGAAAAGAGACAAAATTCTGCCTGAAATTTAAAGTGCGCTTAACCTCAATTTTTTTAATTTCAGCATTTTAAAACATATATTTCAATTTTAACTCCTTGTGATTCTGATTCTGGAGTCTGCAAATGTTGAGTAAAGTTGACAAAATTGGCAGCCATTTGTCCCATTGAGGAGTTCGTGAGAGGCATGGGCCTACACTGAGAGGACATCACAAACTGCTTTGCATTCTAGTTTTGAAAGCATTTTTGCATTGCAAAGTACATGTAGTGTGTGACGTCATCTCAGTGAAGGCTCATGCCTCTCACAAACTCAGCCATGGAACAAAGGATGACTGGTTTTGTCAAGTTTTACAGCACATCACAAGTGAAATTTTGATGCGAAAATGGAAAAATATGTTTGCAAAGTTGAATAGATTTACCTCAGCAAGGAAAATATTTGAGGTAAGTCGAGGCACTTTAAAAAACCCTTCAACACAGGAATTTGACTAGAGTTTGACAAAACAACAGATTGCTAAGTAACCCTTCAAAGAGCCCTGCAGGACTGTCTGCTTCCAGTCAAACCACAGTCAGCCAACCATTCCACTGTAGGAGCCCACTTTGCCCTTAGTTGTTTGCCTCACATGCTTGAATAGTCAGATAGACTAACTGAATCTGAAGGAACAGTTTGCATTCTAAGAAAGCAAAACAAAAGCCATAGAAGGCATTTCTAGGGTACTAAATACTAAGTCCAAGAAAACTTCTGCAGAGGGCATGTGGAAGCAGTAGGTGTCCAAAAGAGTACAGTTAAATAGAGGGATGACCCTTGGATTCCATGCCAGACACATACACTGAAAGGCCAAGGGAATGGCCAGTATAGTCAGCAGCATTACCCAGCTTCCCAAAATACCTGCATTATCTTTCAAAAGAGACAGAAAATAAAAATTGCACACAACCATACTCCCCAGCAACTCTACATGGTTAATTGACAGAAGACATCACCAAAGAGACAAACCAGATCAAATCAATTTTATTGACCATTTTAATTTTAGAGTTTCTCTCCGCTTATAATAATAAATAAATAATGAACTTTATTCAAGTCTCAACTGTATTTAGCACTGGAGCACTTGTTGGACATACTGCACAGAAACCAAATCAAATCAACTCGTACCAAATCACGAGTTGGCTTTTTGAGGAAAAGGAAAAACCAGAATGCCAGAAGAAAAACCTCTCAACCCACATGAGATGCCAAGTCTGGTATTTGAACCCAGGTCACACTGGTGTGACCACTGCACCATACCTGCTCCCATATGAAGTGAAGAGTATTATTTTTTATGTAAAATATATAGATAAAAATAATTGTATAATTATAATAAATATAATAATTGTATCAAGTGAATTAATAATACCTTTGAAAAGTCTTGATGGCAACATTTGCTTTGGTGATTTGTCCAGCCACAGCATCGATGGCTTTTGTCAGTGCATCAACTCGATCCTAAAATAAAAATATTATTTTATTTTTCATTTAGGTTAATTTGATCAATGGTTTGATCAAACTTAAGCATAAGCTTTGGCTCAATGTGAAACATGGCCAACATACTTGACAGCTATAAACACAGCTCATGTGTATAGCTGATCAAGTATCAAGAATATAATTTTTCCTTTAAGATTAATACAAAAAGAGGCATGGTTGCTTGAATTGTCTTTCCCCCGTTTTACTTTTCTTGAATAGCTAACTAAGTCTAGATAACACCTTTCCAAAATTTTCCAGGCTTCAGTTGTTCAAAAGGTGGATATTAAATGCTATCCACCCAATAAATCACTATCCAGCAGATAAACACTAGCAAAACCAATTGAGTTATCCAGTGGATAGGGGTATCCACCCTTTGAACAACTAGGGCCACAACCCTGAAAATCACTTGTCATGATTTCCCTTCACTGAAAAACAATACAAAAAAGGTTTAGATGTGCACACTATTTGTTGTAAAAACTAACCTGTTGTGTTTTGAGCTTTGCACCACCAATTTCCATTATCTGCTTGTGAAGGCTGGAAAAACAACCACAGTTTGTGTACTTTTTTTGTTGGCTGCATAGCATGATTTAAATATACTATAAATCCTCTATAAAAAGGCAGACTGCCATTCAACTACATGTAGGGGAGAGAATTTATAGAAAGCCTAATGGCAGCTTTCAGCCTCATCTAAGTTCCCTTGCCAGTGATGCTGATAACTTAATTTGGAAAAGGAGAAGAGGAAGGGTACTAGCAAACTACCAACATTTTGTTACCATACATTTTTTGCCATTGTTATACATGTACATAAAAGTTATTTCATGGCCATGAATGGTCTTATAGGTTCCCAAGCAATAATAATTATTACTTTTTACTAATGGCTCAAAAACTAATGAAAATAGAGGAAGGCTGATTCTTGAACAAGGAATAAAAATGAAAGTGGATTTACAACCGGCTGCAATAATTTTTATTATTATACATTCAACTCTCTAACTCTTTTGTGATTGGCCGAAAGCCTACAGTGAATTTTCGAAATCAGCGCCTGTGACGTCACAACTGCAGATTATACAGTTATGTCAAGGTCACTCAAGGTCACAGATTATCATATCAAGTTTGCGCGCTTTGTGTTGCTTGCTGTCAGTGAAGAAGCAAAAAAAATGACTTCCAGGTTTGTTTTCTTCAGTTACTTATTTATTGCTACTTACTTTCTCATCAAGCTTTTTTTTCAATTTTTCACATATTGTCTAATGCTTAAATTTTGTTGTCAATCGAATTATGTGCCGCTGATTTGTATACGGTTTACTCGTTGACAAATAAATTACCAGTTCCACTCACTGTCGTGACCATTTTTTTTTCGTACAATGCATAAAACAATATTATTATTAGATTCGGTTTTTGTGATATCCAGAATATTATCAAGGTCGAGGTAAGGGGTTATCAGCCTCAGCCTTCGGCTTTGGCCTTACCTCAACCTTGATTATTCTGGATATCATAAAAACCTCATCCAATAATTGTTTATTGTTGGCACACTAGATGGACATGATAGAAATGAACTAATAACCTCTGTACTTGTGTTTCAATCTTTGCAGCTGATGCTGTTGCTTTCTGCCACCCTGTTAAATGCAGTTATGGAGAAACATGTTAATTTATAGACTGACTTTAAATGCACCAGTGCAACTGAAAACTGAGGTTTAATTCAGCCTTGCAAAGTATAAGGTTAAAACTAAATAAAATAACCACGAAGACTAAGAAATCAAGAAATCTGGCCTGGCTGGCCACCAAGCACTGGAGTTGCAGTCATCTTTAACTCTCTTTCAGATCTTGAATACATGTACAACAAATTTGGTATGCTGTCAGCTCCACGTAATCTTGTATTTCAATGTACATGTAACATATGGTGCATTGATAGAGATATTTAAAGAAGTAAACAGCAAAATACATTTGCTATAGTTGAGTTTAGAGGCACTTGAATAAACAAAAAAGAAATAACTATTTCATATTGTGTGTTCATCTGAGCATTTTGATATTAATTTTCAAAAACTATAGGACTAAACTTGAATGTACAAAAAAATAACCTTTTTCATGAGTTTTAACAGAATCCTGCAATTGCTTGAGCTTAGCCTTATCTGGAGTACTCTCCTTTACTTGCTTCTCCAAATGCACTATTTGCTGTTTTAATGCCTTCTCCTGTTCATCCAGAGCCTGCAATTTGAAGGGTGAGAAAGGGATGATCCACAAGAAAGTGAAATTAAGGAAGCAGCAGTTAATTGGTGCAGTCACAAGAGCTCTTGCCACCTGCAATCTGTCTTCGGTTTGATTCCCAGACTTGGCAACATATAATTATGGGTTGATAACTTAAATGATGTTTGTGTCACAATGTAGTAGACATTTGAGTTATAAAATTCACAATGTTTTGACTGCCCACTGCTAGTCTTAATCAGGCAATAACGTTGACTGGCTACTCTCTACTAGATGTACTGTATTATGGTGGTTGGCTGTGATTGAAGTATCTTCACTGTTCTATTCAGTAATTAGTGCTTGAGAGGTCCGATTTGAGATTGTTTCATGTGTGTTAGGGAGAAGACTTATGTGGACAGCTTCCTTTCTTCACAGTGGGTTACAATAGGTTGTCTCTTGAACTTGAGAATAACATTAACAAAGTACAAAATGAGTTGATGGTTTGAAGCCATCAGTTGTAGTTGAAATGAACAAGTGTCAATGGTGAACAAGCATGTGCCTCTGAAGTCCAAAGTCCGAGGCACACACACATGGCCACAGATCGGGAATGGTGTGCCACCAGTTGTGATTGGGGCGTTTGTTGCTCTTTTACAGCAATCCTTAGCTGGTGCAATACACAGGCGGCAGTAGTGCTCGAAGTTTCTAGCAGCTCGCCATCCAGATCTATTGGCTGCGGCAGTCTCCAGTTCCTTCGGTTGAATTCCTGCCCATTAGAGGTTGGCTTTGAGGTTGCCCTTGTATCTCTTCTTGGGTCGGCCTTGGTTGTGTCTGCCCTGAGATAGCTCTCCGTAGAAAAGATGGCGAGGGATCCTGGATTTGTTCATTCAGATGACATGACCAGTCCAGCATAGTTGGGCTGTTAGGACCATAGTCTCGATACTGGTAGAACTTGCCAGGTCTCCAAAACTTCTTGCTTTGAGGCCCAATCTTAATCAAAGGAACAGCCTTTCCATAGACTTCCAAACGAGCAGTTCAGTTTTATGTACAGTTTATTCCTTAATTTACTTTCTTCCGCATTTTTCATACTCCAGTGCATTTGCCTTCGTGAGAAAATATGGGAAGCCATACACTCCAGAATATTTGTGCCACTGTTGCACGGATGGGTATGAGAATACTTACTAAAAGCGTGAGCTGTGTTTGCAAATGCGAAATTTTTTTCGTGAAAGGTTTTTACAAATGAATTAATGAAACTGCGGATGACAAGGCTGGCTAGTGCAAATTTAGATTTGGCCAGTGAAATCAGACCTGATACTAGCCACTAGGTTAGTGAGCTAAAAGTTAGTCTCAAGCCCTGACTAGACACTAAAATAAAGTTCCTTTCCTTTCCTTTTGTAGTGACTAGATGTAGTGTACATGTATGATGCTGAACTAATTTTGCATGTAGAAATTAAGACAACAGGAATTATATCTGATACCTTGATTTCCATGTCATTTTTTTGCAACTGATGCTCTGCAGTAGATAGTTCCTTCTTCAGCTCATCAACTAGTTCTTCTAGCTTCTTTTTGGATTCTCTACATTCCTGTGAACAGCAACAAAAATGACCAGGAAACTAATGGGCCAACAGAAAATCCTTCATGCATTTTTGCATTAAGAGCACAGACACAACAGCCTGAAAATAATTATCCTTGAAAAAGGATTGAACCACATTGCATACACCTTTTGGTATAAGTAACTTCAAATGTGTGGTTTGGCAGTTCTAGGATATTCCCTGTTGAAAATATACTTGCCGAGTTTGTCAGAAGTATGTTGTGAATTTGCTCTCCTGTTGATCGCAAAGTCAATTTATTAAAAAAAATCTATACAAGGTGAAAATTGAAATCATACATCGAAGAATGTAAAACGATGCAAGATTATACCCAAAAATAAAAAATTAAGTTCTTATTTTTCTCAGTTTACAAATTTTGACTGAGAAATGAATGAATGGAATTAGACCAAAAAGTCGGGTTTTTGCTGACTTCTTATGGTGACTGTAGTAGTGTAAAGCATGACTCATAAATTGTTATTGCCCTTTCACAAAAAATAATATTCTTATTAATAAAAGACACGCAAAGGACAATGGGTTTTTTAAAATCCATCTAAAAACACTTCATTTCGTCACAAGCACAATGAGCATCAATTTCACTGTTGTTTATTACCATTGATGCCTTTTCACGACATTCCAGGTCTGGAAATCGACTTCCCAAACTTAAAGACTTTCCGCCAATGGCTGCAGTTACTGCTTACCTCAGCTGTCTTGGTTTCTTTCTCCAAAGTTTTTTCCATGGCTTCCAACTGATCAGGACTAATATCTGCCACAATGGATGAACCCATTCTTCCTTTTACAACTTTATTCCCTCCACCACTCATTGTACCTGCAAAAGCAATGATGATTACAAAAACACAATGTAACTGTGTCATGGTTAAACTGGATCACTGACAGAATGAAAACAAGAAAATCTTATTTCTTTTAGTTTGGTTTGAATGAAGGACACAGAAAGAGGTGCGTCTCATTACAAAATCATCTCATCAAAACTCTGGGCAGGTAAGTCTAGTGATGCATACAGTACCAGATATGCATTTGTAATCCCATCTGTTCCCTTATAGGTGTGCAAGACAACTTACTTCATAGGCCGGTTATGTTGTTGTTTTAATTAGGGTTCCTTTTAAAGTTCAGGGCCTTGGCTTCCCCTAGCAACAAGCCCTTTATCTCTTTGACCTTAATAATAAATTATTATTATTTTTACATTACGCCTCACATAGTTTGGAGAGTCCCTCAGCTTGGAATGGCTGGGTTGTGGGCATTTGCCAGCCATGAGGTCGGTACTCAACCTGGTAGTGGTTTACTTTACCTGATTGGTCAATCAGTTCCCCTTGCAATGTAACAACACGCCATCTTTTGGATCCCTACATGAAGATACATGGAAATAAAACACTGTGTTTGCCTGATCTCCAGATTGATGTTCTGATGTAGAAAATGCATTAGCAGAGACATTTAGGGCAGTAGATAGAAACTACATGTAACAATCTTCTCCCTTCAGTCTCACTGTGCCTTGAGGGAAAAGGGTAAAAAAAAAAAAGCCAATAAAAACCAATAAAACATTTAAAATTAATATTGATTCCTGCTACAAGTTCTACCTTAAATGCAATGTTTGTGGCTTGTCTTAGATCATCAGCAACCAACGTGTTCCTCAGTGCAAAGAAGAAGGCAGTGCGTATGTTGTCATCCTTGACACGAACCAAATCATACAAGCGAGGAACATTCTCTGGACTGCCAAGCAAAGCACAAAGAGATCACTTCTAAAATACTAAATTACCCAATTAAGAAAAAAAACTTGTTCTTGTAATGAAAATTAATAAGATGATTGGGATGAGAAGTCTAAAAAACTAAATGGATTTATTGACACAATTTTAGGATAATCTCATCCACATATTTGGATAGGAAAAGAATTACCAGACATCTTTGCACTTTTTCTCTGACCACCATCAACACAAAACATTGGACAACTTAGCCAGTACTGAATATAATGGTATACATTAACTCCTCAATGGCCTTCCCTATATTCAAATGCCTAGGGCAAAGGCATTCTGAAAGTTCCCAGACCTCAATGACTTTCAGAAAAAAAATTCCATTCCTTCAGTAGAATTCATTGAACTTGAAAAACAAGTATTGTTTTGCTCACTTAATCCAAACCCTGGCATAGACAACCCAGTTTTACATCTTGACTTGGAAGTGGTTGTGTGTTGCAAAATCAAATTTAAGCTTGCCCATAACAGAGAGGATTTGCTGTGAAGATTCCTAGTTTACCAGATGAGTTGCACCTGCAATAAAATTCTTACGTTTGGATCTTTGACGTTGCATCCTTCCTCCATTTTTCAACCTGCAAGAGAAAAATCAGCATATTAGTGATATTGGAGATTTTAAATCTGGCCAGGGAAATTTCTTTGTCGAGATCACTGAATTGTTATAAGCTAAAAATGGTTAATGTTGCAGTTCCTGCAGGTATTTACATATATTTAAGACATTACAATAACAAAACGAAAGAGACAATGTTGGCGTAAATGGGGGGAACACCCCTCCACAATCAGCGTGACAGACTAGTTCCGTAGCGTGACTAAAAGCCTTATTTCCCTGACTCACAAGGCAAACCTTGCCGGATCGGACAAGTTGTATGCTGGTAAAAGCCAAATAATGATGTACAAGTTTAATGCTCCACGGCACTACGAGCTAAACCTCCAGCCAGCAAATATGTGCAAAGCATGTATCCCCCCAAGCAAGCACAAACTAACCAGTGACTAACTATGGTAACGAAACGACAGCCATACGCGGCACAGCTGACAGAAAAACTTGCAACGTTGCAAGTGCTTGCAAGTGGTGCGAGCCGGCAAGCCGGGTGCATCTGCTGTAGATGCGGCGCTGAGGCAAAAACTGTGCCCTTTAAGGGACTTGTAAGGGAGCCTGGCATGCCGAGCCGCATCCCTAAGAAGGTTAACAGACCTAGTAAGCAAACGACCTAAGTGGAAATAGAAAAGTGGCCTGCGCAGGTGGGCAGCCAAAAAATAATTACGCATAACAGTAACTGCGCAAATCGATGAAGGGGAACACACAATAACCAGTGTGTGGCCCTGACAATAAGTGTCCGACTTGAAGCTTTAAGGAGAATGGACATTTGCTGCGGGTAAGCCTGACTAGGCTGAAATGACACACAGTCAGAGGACAGGTCGAACCGGGGGCGAAACTGGGAGATCCTGTTAAAGGTAAAATTAATTCTCTACAACGGAGGAAGGCAAAGAAGGCTAAGGTGAAGGCAGCCCATACATGTACTATAGTGAAGTCCCGCTCCCCTAACCAGGTATGAAGAATTGGTTGGATTGCTGCTAACACAATGGATGTGACAGGTTGGCGAAGGATATGGGACTTGCCTTGGCAACGAGGGATGCCCCATAGCAAGAGAAGTTTTCCCTGAAGAGGATCGCCGTGGCCACAGGAAATGTGTAAATTACGAACCACAGAGAGATACAATAATTTTATTGTACTATGCTTAACTGTTCTAGCAAGGTACGAGGCAAAATAAATAAGCATCCCCTTAGAAGCTGGGAGTATGTCCCTGTAGTTTGACATAAGTCAATTCATAAGGCAAAATTGGAGCAAGCCTTTTTCTCCGGAGCTGTAAGTACAGTTTGTAGGCCTCCCTAGTCCCCACCTGGCGTAAGTTTGGACTTCATCCCTGAGAGAGTCATGAGTGAAGGAGGGATGGTGCAAGGAGTTTTCTCGGCCTTGGGACCCGCTGACCAGAAATGGGTGTCCTGAAAGCGTGAAAGGGCATCAGCAATTTTGTTAGAAACCCCAGGGATGTGGCGTGCTCAAACAAAGAAATTATGTTTCATGTATATTACAATAAGGAACCTAAGAAGGTCCATGATGCGCGGAGCCTTTGAATGGCCCAAATTGATAATGGCCTCAACAGATTCGTTATCGCACCAAAATTGTATACGTTTCTCTCAAAAATGAGGGAACACAAATGCAAATGCCACCACTATGGCGAAGAGTTCCTGCCATTCGATGGTTATACCCTGAGCACTATTTAACTGCACCTACCCTGGAAGCATTGCCCATTGAAATAGCCCCCAAAACCAACAGAACCAGAGGCATTGGTGTACAGTTCTAGATCAGGAGAAGGGGTAACGATAGTACCTAAAAAGAAAGAGGGCCCATTCCGTGTTCCGAGGAAGGTTTTCCATATTGACAGATCTTTAAAAAATTCTCTGTTCAACAAGACATGGTGAAAACGAGTCAAGTTAATCATGCATTCTCCCAGGTACTAATGCCTTGCAAGCAAACTGTAAGGTACCAATAAGGGATTGATGCTCCACCAGCCACATGCAACAGCCAGTGGTAAAGGAATGGAGTAGGTCCCAGGTGAGTTGGAGTTTGTCTGTGGGAAGCCTGGCCACCATACGAGTGGTGTCTAGTTCAATACCCATGAACTCTAGTACTTGGGAGGGACCCAGAGTTTTGGGTGCAACAACAGGGGCATGGACGGATATGAAAAAACGGAGTAATGTACTAAAGCTAGCCAGGCATTGAGAGGCGAGAGGGCTCAGCTATGAAAGAATCGCTGAGGATATGAAGGACATGCTGTAACCCGTAATTGTGTTTTAAAACCCATTCGAAGGCATCGGAAAGTTGGTCAGGTGAACTGTGCTTGGCAAGAAGCTGGACTTTATCTCTTGCTGCGTTCCCCGCAACTGGTAGAGGTATCGTGGCGTTGAGTGGTCCTTGAAATGCTGTTAGGGCAGTTGACGATCAAGTGGGCAGCAGGTGTGTGAGAATGGGCAAGTGCTTGTAGGGCAGTTAAATCGGAAGCAGACAGGTCCGTTTTGGGGCTGCTGTCTTGGTGAGTCCGCACTAGGACAGTCGATCTGGCTGTGGTAGGGGCTGGAGCAAGCAAGACAGTGCGGCTTGGCAAGGCCAGAGAAGGTAACGGTTCACAGTTAAAGGTCAACTTGATCCCAAAATATCGTAAGCGGCTCTTCAGCAAATCTGTTCATTGTAGGTAAGGAAGACCAACCCCTTGAATTAAGTAGCCACCCTGCTTATGATCTGCTGGTACTTAAGCAACTCAAGGAATCTTTGAGGATAAGATGAAATGATAACCAGCATGTAGGCGGTATAGGCATAAACCACTTCTGAAAATTGTCAATGATAGGCTTGCGTTTGCAGACCATTGACAGTGGTGAGGCAGAAGCTGGGGCCCAGTCATCTAAGCGGAGCTGGATTTCGGGAATCTAGGGCCAACTTAAGAAATCAGGGAGCAACAGAGTAAAGTCGATGTGCTCAATACACAGAATTTTGTCCTCCACATTTCTGTCCAGAGGGCACGACGGGCAGGTTCAAGTGGCTGTTGAGCACTTGCTTCACGGACCAGAACAGTGTCCTGTATGGCGGCAATTTGGGCTTCGGAGAATGCGCCCATTTGCTGGACGGGTGGCACACTTTGTGGGGCTGACAACCCAAACTGTGAGAGATCGATGTTGTCCTCATCCAGGCTATCCAAAGACCCACCGGACGAGGAATTGTCGCTCAAGTCATTGACTCAGTCGGCCTGCGCGAGGTTGTTCGACGCCTGCTGTCAAGCGGCAAACCAGTTCAGCTTTGCTGCCAGTTATGGGCAGATTGAGGGCGTGAAGACAAAGGGGAAGAACTTCCATCAAAAGGGAAGTGAGATTTTCCCGACGACGATGGTGAGGGCCAGTAGCTTTCGAACTGCCACACAGATGAGCCATAAATTTGTAAAGGTACTCCTTACAGTAAACTAAAGAGCTCACAGAATGATACTTTGGACTTTACTAGACCTTTTATACTGAGAAACCAATGGTGACTAACGTGCCATCTATAAATACAAACAACTTGTGTAGGGCTCAACACAACATGAATGGGGATGTTGCTTTTTGCCAATGCAGATGAAGGATATACAATGTAACTGTAAGCACACAATATTAAAGACAAGGATAAAGGAACTCAGTTCGAATTATTAGAATATAGGAGTCCATTAATGTCTTGTTTACGTTGCATAATTTTTACAAAATAATGTGACAGGTAGAGCATAGCTCTAATTTACTACACTCCATTAACTATGTTTTACAATGCTGTTGTAAAGCTTTATATAAAAGCAGAAAACTTAAACACAACATAGGTCATTGTTAAGATATGATTCAGAGCACATTTCTCCAGAATCATAAAAGAATCCATGCCATGTCACGCAACAAAAAAATAAATTCTTATCCGTTCAATGAAAAGGCCAAGAAAACAACATGTTATGAGAGAGTAATACATAAACAACTTCTTAAAGTCTCAAGTCTGTGAGGTACACTATTTTTTAGTTATTGGCTAAAACGTCTCACAAAACTTTTATGGAGGCACAATGTACCACTTTGGTACACCAAAATGGCTGCCAGAAATCAACAAAAACATTTGGAACTTGCTTTGCCATGAACTGGTAAACATATGCCTCAACTCAATCTCTTAAGACTTCAAACGTTGCAACTGTTGAAAGTTAAAAGGAAAGGCCTTTATTTCCTCAACCAAACAACCACTATCTTGGTGTCACACAAGTCAAATTCGGAAATTAGAAATGCTGTACTTTCAAAACAAATGATGCTACAGCGCTAAAACACTTGTGAAAAAATTTAAATCTACATTGTATTCAAGGTAGTGCAGGTAAAAAAATTGTGATTTTCATTTTAGAATTTACTGAACTCATTTGATAACAATCTATACGGATGGTAAAGGAAACAAAACAAAACACACCCTAACCAAGGAAATCCCTTGCTTTTGTAAATCAGACACTATTAATATCACATCAAACCCAAATATTTACCATATAGGAAATTAGCCCAATTTTAAGCTTCACCCATTGACTCCGAAATGGCCACCACTGATGAGTACATCGTCTGGTGTTAGACAGAGTAAAATCTATTAAGTTTTAATACTGTGAGGAAGCAATGGGTTAAAGGACACTCTTTTTAGTAGATGAAGGGGTTGTTAACTCATAATTTTATGCCATACAGACCTTGTCAAGGCCGATAAATGTAGCAGATCCAACATTGCTCTTCTTCAGGAAACTGATGCACTTCTGTGCAGTGTCTATACTGTCACAGACAATATTATCCAGTGCACCACAGGCAGTGCTTATAGCAACATCATATTTGTCATCTATTGCACCAAGATCCCCCTGGAGGATTCAAAACAAGTGTGATGATAGCTAGAAGTCACATAATCATTGTATCGTTGTTAATGGAAACCTTCAATCGAATCTAAATCTTAATTGTGTTTCTTCAGTGTTTCCTTGGAAATGTACAATGTATTAAAAGTCTATTGGTAAGTGGCAAGAAGCACTGTGAATAAAAAAAATATTTCCATCTGCTATAAACTAAATATAGCATCCTGCATTTTATGCTCTTGGTGTAGAGTCAAAAAGACGACAAACATCCAGGAAAATAATTGCCTAGCTTGTTTTGCGCTAGGAGTCGAAAAAGAAACACCAGTTTCGTTTCGGGTGTTTGCAAGAGCTCTTGTTTTAACAAACTTGTCCTCAAGCAAACCTTAAAAATAAGGTCATCACTATTTTCAACCTACTGGATGTTGATGTTATTTTAACAGAATTCAAATAAATAGAGAAGAAGTAAAAACTTATTTCAAATTTTCAAAGTAATCATGGATCAGGAATTTGACCTCTGATTTTGCAAAATGAAAGTAGATGACTCCTGGAGTTTCATTGCTTTGATGAAAATCAACTACCTACTGACTTCTGCATACCATGGAATTTTTTTTGGATGAAAGTTAATGCTGAAATCTAAGGGGTTTTAATTTAATAGAATCAATAACAATGGACGTGTCACCACTTGAGTCACATAACCCTTACCAGACGACCAAAAATTCCTTTAATTTTTCCTGATGCCTTTTGCTGCATAAGGGCCTCTAGAACTCTACCTCTGCAAGACATATTTTGCAAGAAAATGAGCACAGTTCACCAACGCCTTGAAAAACTGATAAACACAACTGAAACTGAACAACTTGCAACAAAAAATAAATACCGCTTACTAACTAACTCAGGGGTTCGGAAATGGCATTTCCAGCAATCTGGGCATCAAATATTTATTCACACCTAGCTGCACATGGCCAAGTTAGAGGACAATTTATTTCCACAACCACCTGAATGATTTGGAGATCCATTGTGCCTACTTAGTACCTGCATCTGTTTACACCCTTGATCTCTTGTTGAAGAACAAGAAAACATCGCCTCCAGCTGCACACTTTCTAGTTGTCTTCCATTTTTAATAAAAAACACATGGAAATCCGAAAGGACCAAGGCAACATTTTGCACCAGCTTTCTCCTCTATTCATCCAACATGGCTAACTACTGTAGGGATTCTGGAGTAGATATCACGTTGGTGAGTGGCTAAGGCGAGTGCAAATAACTAGGAATTCATATAAATATCCAACGTCCAAAAAGGATCAGAACATACAGCAAAAGGTTTCTTAACATTCTAGTTGTTTTACTGAGTTAAATAAATTACAATGGATCAAAGTGAGTCAGTAAGAATCGTGTAATTTATTGAAAGTTCGTTTTTGAAAAAGTAGCCCGCGGAATTCGCTGGTTGCTAGCTTAAAATGAAACGTCTGCAAACTAAATAAATATATGAACAAATAGTCAAAAAGTACCTTAAAACCTACAACATTGCACAAATATGTTGGATAAACCCACCTGCTGTGTGAAGCTTGTAGAGAACTTCTAGCTTCCTCTACTTTAGTTCTTATATTACGCAGCTGAAACAAAATGGGCAGGGCTGGTTATTTTGCAGAAATGCTCGTACAGAGATCAGAAGCAGTTTTGCTGAGTATAATAATAACCAGACAGAAAGAATTTAAGGAGGCTCAAAATAGTTTCTCCTTTTTTCAATCAAATAAACATATTCTGTCCTTAGATACAGTTAGGGTAATCATATTAAGGCGAAATCTGGCCAGGGTATTAAGTACCCATCGTAGATTTTTCACATTATATTTTCCTCCAAAATAACCTTACCATGGCAACGATATTAGGCATTTCTTTGAGCCTTAAAACCAACTTATGTTGCCTTTTTTCAAGAAACGGGACGGTGAAATTTTCCCATTTAGTGTTACCAGATACTGTTAGAAATACTCTCTAAAATATTTAAAATTCAACAAAATCTGTAGGTCAGTTTTTCAGAAAAATAAGTTTTTTTGAAATGTGCCTCTAATTTTTTTTTTCACCTACAGAATTTTTTTAAATTAATCAACGCTAACATGCAAAAAATGAAAAAAATTCACCGTCTGGAAGCTGAGATATAAACGAGTAAAGTTGCAAAATCAGGAGATCGGCATTTATGCATGCGTCACCCGCCCATTCGAGTGCACACGCGAGTTGAGCTGAAGGTCGACACAAACGGATTTAAATGACCATTAAACCGTTTGTATAGAATTTTCATAGTTTTCATGAATAGGAGATGTCTATTTATATTCATGTCTATAGGAAGTAGAAGAAAGGAGAGCGAAATTAGCGGTATTTGCTTATTTCTTGTGACCCATTTGAATCACAAGCTGACACGAGCAGTTTACAAATTGCGTGTGTGGGTACACGCGCGCGCACTCAGCTGAAAACCCTTTTGAGCCTCCTTAACATATTTTCTTTTAGTCCAACATAACATAAAATGACCTGGAGGTGCATTACTTGCATCCATTCTATGGAGCAGCAGTTCTGCAAGGTATGCATTTCCTACAGAAGCGAGTCTCCTTTCTTATTCTTGGGGTGCTTAGAGTTTCTTGGGGGGGGGGGGGGGGAGTTTTGAGGCCCCCTGACTCCACTATCTAAGCACCTTCGAGAGTGGCACAAGTGGGGTTCTCACTTATGGGGTTGTCATGGATACCTCCCCACTAGGCCTGAATTTGGTCAGGCTCCCTACCAACCTTTAAACGAACCAGTTCCCAAGCTCATCTATTGGTAATGAGTTTAAATATCACTATGGCTAAATGTAAATGTAATTTACGCAAAGTTAAGCCCATGCCAATGCGGCCAGTGGTTTCGTCTTCAAGCTTACTTTATATCATCTGTGGGGTGGTTGCAGGGGCTTATTGCCTTGTGACTTTTGAGCTGATCGTTGCAAATATTTTATTTGGCTGCCTGTATTTTAGTGAATCTTTGCGAATTTCAGCCCCCATCCCTTCTTGCCCTTCCTCACTTTAGGGAATTGGTAGGTATGAGATCAGATAAGTATATTCCACTGAATTCCTTTCAGTCACGTTTTAACCTGTTAGCAGGTATTTTACCCAAACCACCAGCAAGACGATTTGCAACCTGCTTGACGAGTTAGTGAGCAAGAGGAATTTAAAGAAGACAAAATATGTCACAAGAGTTTTTGGTTCTGTGGATCTTGTTGGTGGAATGTCGTCACCTGCCTTTGTTGGCAAATTGATTAAATAAATAAAATGGTGGGCAATGGTGGTGTTCGACTGAATGTTGTTCAGCTTTCTAATCTGTGGGATTAATCACAGACAATTAAGTGTGCTGAATTGTTCCAAAAGAACAAATCTGATCCTAGTGTGTGCCATGATTGTCGTAGAACGTCATGAGGAGGAAGAGGTTCTTTCACGTTCACATTCTGGTGATGCTGGCAGGGAGCACATCCTTTCACAGTCTTTTCGATGCCTGAAATTACGTTTACCCAGAATACAGATCCTTTGACTCTGGGTTTGCATTTTTCAGCACCCTGCTTAGAGGGAGTTAAGGTCAAAATCCTTGACAGTTTTCTCTCTGATTTTGAGTAACTCTCTAATATGCAGGTGTAGCTTGTGCACTTAGATGTTCAGATAGAGTGATAAAACGTTTATCAAGATAACATCTTGCAGTCTCACAATTGAATTACATGTGCTTCAATTATAATACTGATGATGTAAACTAATAAGTATAATACATAATATACAAATAAATATAGTAAATAATGTAGTAGTGGCATCCTCATCTCAAAGAGGCGATGGTTAGCGCTGGGGATTTGGGCAGGACCTTGTATGACTGTGTTGCCTGATCCTGGAGTGGCAGTCTCTGTTGCAGGTGGCGCAGACGTGCCTTGTGGAATTGCGCAGCTGCGCGTTCTTTCCTCGCCGCTCTCTTGCATGTAGCCTGGACTCTAGCGTTCGCTTTTGCCTTTGAAACCCTTGCTTTGACACTTTGCCGCCATGTATCTCAGTGTTTGGCGATGTCCTCCCATGCCCTGGTGTCGATTAGTGCAGATTGCAAGTCTCGCTTGCTAATGTCCTTGTGGCGCAGCAGCAGTCAACCCATGCAACGGACGCCCTCCCGCAGTTCTCCATAAAGGGTTTCCTTTGGCAGGCGGTCAGGCTCCATGCGATGTGTATGGCCGAGCCAACAAAGGTGTCGCTGAATGAACAGTGATGGCATGCTCAGTGAGCCAGCGTGCTCCAGGACCTCGGTGTTAGTGACTCTGTCCTGCCACCTGATGTGCAGCAGGCGCCGAAGGCAGCGGAGGTGGAATCAGTTGAGTCGCCGCTCTTGTCTGGCATAGGTTGTCCATGATTCGCTGCCATAAAGGAGAGTCGACAGGACGCAAGCTTGTTAGGTGCATATCTTGGTCCTTTCTTTCAACAGGTCATTGCCCCACACTCGCTTGTTGAGTTTGGCCATGACAGCAGCTGCCTTAGCGATCCTGCAGCTGATCTCAACATCGAGCGAAGTTGAGCTTGACACGGTGGAGCCCAAGTAGGTAACTTGGGGGGGGGGGGGGGGGGAGGGGACTCGACTCAGCACCTTGCGCCAGGATGTGGGTCTACCTGATGCTGATCGTTAGCCCAAACTCCTTGCAGGCGTGGGACAGCTTGTCTACGAGATGTTGGAGGCCCTCCTTGCTGTGGGATGTTAAAGCAGCATCGTCTGCAAACAGCAGCTTACGTATGAGTACCGCATAAGCTTTGGTTTTGGCGCGGAGTCTGACGATGTTGAAGAGTTTGCTGTCTGGCCTCGTCTGGACATAGACACCTTCTGTACAGTCTACAAAGGCATACTGAGCAGCATCGAGAAGAAAATCCTGAACAGGGTTGGAGCAAGGACACAGCCTTGCTTTACTCCACTGCTGACTGGAAAGGCATGGGAGGTGGCCCCCTTGAAGCAGACTCTGCATGTCCTAGTGAAAGGAGGTGATGATCGCCAGGAGCTTTGGAGGGTAGCCAATCTTCTGGAGGATCTTGAAGAGCCCACTTGTGCTCACCAAGTCAAAAGCTTTGGTGAGGTCCACAAAGGCGAGGAACAATGGCTGCTGCTGCTCTCGACACTTTTCCTGCAGCTGACGGAGGGAGAAGATCATGTCCACTGTGGAACTCCGGCTCTTAAGCCACACTGTGACTTGGGGTAGACTTGTGAAGCAAGGCTCTGCAGGCGGGTCAAGGTGACCTGAGCGAAGACTTTGTCAACGATAAGAGAGATGCCGCGATAGTTGTTGCAATCACTACAGTCACCCTTGTTCTTGTACAGGGTGACTATGTTGGCATCTCTCATATCTTGGGGGATGTGACCTCGCTCCCAGCACAGGCAGAGGTCATGAAGCGGTTGCAGGATGGTTTGCTTCCCATGCTTCAAAACTTCCGGTGGGATACCGTCCTTCCCCCAGAGGTGAGACCATTGATGGCTATGCTGAGCTCTTCCAGTGTTTCATTTCATATACCATTCATCAGTGTTGGCGTGTTGTCAAGCTCCTCTATTACTGGCAACCCAGGCAGGGCATTGAGGGCAGTGTTTGTGACGATGTTCTGGGTTGAGTAGAGCTCCAGATAATGCTCCACCCAACGCTGCAACTGCATGCTCTGATCAGTGATGACCTTGCCAGTCTTTGATTTGAGTGGGGCTGTTTTGACGCTCGTAGGGCCAGTGGCAGTTTTAATGCCCTCACACATCCCCTTGCGTGGCCACAGTCCGCTGCTAGCTGGATTTTGGCGCACAGGTCCTGCCAGTACTCATTGGCACAGCAGCGGGCGGTCTGCTGGGCTTTGCTTCTAGCTGCTCGAAGGGCGTTGCGTGTGCTTGGGGAAGGGTTCTGCTTGTGAGCCGGCATTGCTTTCCTCTTGGCCTCCGTGACTGCCTGCATTTCTTCCCAGCAAGCCCCCAACCAGTCAGCATTCTTGCGTTCTTTCTTGCTGAATACAGCCATGGCCGAGTCGTAGATGGCATCACGGAGGTGAGACCATTTGGCATCCGGATTGCTGGTTAGGCAGCAAGTTGCAAGTTTCTCCTGGAGACTGTTAGCAAAGCTCTGAGCCTTAATGGCATCAGAAGTGCCACAGGTGTTAATGCGGGGGCGACCCTTGGTCTTGCCATGGTGGATCTTTCTGGGCTTCAGCTTGACCTTGCTTGCAACCAGCGAGTGGTCCGTATCACAGTCAGCGCTGTGATAGCTTCTTATGTGGAGGACACTGTAGAGGTCCGCTCTCCTAGTGATGACGAGGTCTAGTTTGTGCCAGTGGAACAACCAAGGGTGTCTCCAAGACACTTTGTGCAGCACCTTAAACTTAAAGTCGCTGTTGGTGATGCAGAGGCCGTGGTGACAGCAGAGTTTGTTCAACCTCTGCCTGTTCTCATTCTTCCTGCCGACGCGGAAGTGGCCGACGCAGGTAGGCCAGCCATGCTTGCCAGTCGGTCCCAACGCAAGCGTTGAAATCACCTAGCAAATATATGCCCTCGGAACTTGGGATTGGGGATGGTGTTTCCTGTAGAGCCTTGTAGAATTGATCCTTGACTTCTGGGGTGGACTTCAGAGTCTGGCGTAGGCAGGTATGATGTTCACAAAGCCCACCGACGTTTTCATGCGAAGGGCAAGAATTCATGCCTCCTCCGGCGGAGGTTTCTGTGGTGGCAATCAGTGCGTTCCTCACGGCAAAACCTACACCGTACTGCCTCGGCTCATCCGGGGACAGGCCTTGCCAGAAGAAGGTGTAGTTTCTTTCCATAAGTAACCCTGTCAGCCAGCCGGGTTTCCTGAAGATAGGCGATGTCACTGTTGAGTCATGCCAGCTCCTTGTTGATTATGGTGGTCTTGCAGGAGTTGTCCACAGGGCACATGGTGCGAATGTTCCAGCTTGCGATTCGTCAGATGAGACCCCTCCTTCTTATGCCAATCAGTCAGAGCTTGGAAGCGGTAAACTGCCTCCTCCCGTGTTGTGCCGGAGTCTTGCAACACCACTGGAGTGCCCTCTCCAGTTTGTGCTAAGGCCTGGGTGGGAAGATAAGGAGAAGCTGGGCATATGACAGTGTCCCCCTCTCAGTTTAACTGGCTGGGTCCAAGGGAAAGGAAGAACCAATACAACTTGGAGCTACAATCTTGGACAAAACTCGTTGGGAAAATGTGATGCTCTAATTTGTCTGTGCGATAAAGAGTAAATTCTTCCTACTTTCTCCCCTCCCCCATTCCAATGTTGTTTTAAAAAGCGACCAAAGGCTTGCACAGTATTTTGCGTCACATTACCAACATTGGTATGGGGGGAAGGGGGGAAGGGGGGAAGGACCAAGATATTTTGTGAGTGCGTGCCAAATGATGCTTAAGCTAGAATTTTTCCCAAGAGTTTTGTCCAAGATTGTAGTTCCACTGCAGAAGCTGCCGGAAGGAAGTGCTGAGCACCCGCCATCCGGCTTAGGGGCTCCACTCTGGGTTTGTCCTCGAGGTTTACTCCAGAAGCCTTCCTGAGATCAGGTATAGCTGCAAGGCAGCGGAGGTTTGAAATCAGGGTTTACCTTTCCCTGGATGGGCTGCCTTCACAGGCTAAGAGCCCCATCTCCCCTGGGCAAGTGGTTTTAAGGCGCCAGTGGCTTTGCCTTTGCCCCTTCTCCTGTAGGTGGTGCCAGTTCCACTGCGTGGAGGCCAGAAGTTGGACTTAGCTGACAGAGGCTCTTAGAGTCACATGCCATTGGGAGCATTTCAAGAGCTTGTGAGAGCCCAGCCTCACAACCCACTCCCTGGTTACAACAGCCTTACGGAATAGTAAATAATGTACATGTTATCAAATAAAGTTATCATCATCTGATCTTTGTGGCATAGTGCACCAAATAAGAGTCACAGTTATGAACAACCAAATTGAATCATTTCCTAATATCCTACATGTAACATAGGAGCCTGTGCCATCCATCACCTCCAAACAGTGATGTAACATTGAGACAAGGGCAAAGATCAGCACACATCTGCAATTGTCTCACCTTCGCATGGACTTAGACTTGATAGGGTATCAGCATAAGGAATGTCTTTCCCGGGAACATACTTGATTTCAATATGATACATGTACTTCAGCTGAATGAATATAGCATCATCCTGGCAATTCATGGTGAAGCATTAGACAAGAGTTTCTTAAAAATAGCTTCCAAAGGTTAGTGGTCTGATTCAACAATGACATGGCGGCCATAAGCATAATAGTGGAGCTTCTCCAGGCCGTGGACAACTGCTAACATTTTTTCCTCGATGTTTGAATAACAAGTTTCGGTTTCTGCTGCAGTAATCAACTGAGCAGTTGTCTTGGATGAGGACTGCACTAAGGCCACACTGTGCATACAACTGTATGGTCTCTGGCTTAGAACTATCAAAGTAGCACAGGGAATTTGGTGATGTGACCAGTCCATTGATTTGTTGGACTGCTCACTGGTGCGCTCTGGGCCCCAATAGGATTGCTGACACTGAGGCAAGATTTGGAATGAAATTACTGAGGAACTGTGTCATACCAAAGAATGTTTGAAGGTCTGCTAGGTATGTAGAGGAATCCATGTTGGCTAAATTGCTTGAGTCCCAAGTGGGCATAATTATTGATGATCACATATTAAGTTCTTCACCTCTAAGAAATTCGTCCGAGTGGGGCTTTAGTAAAGGTTTGTCTTCAGAGGGAATGATGGTTGCAATGACAGAAAGATGGAAGATTGCTTTGGAAAAAGGTCCAGTGATAGGTGCAATTTTTGTTGACTTCTGTAAGGCCTTTGACACAGTGGCCCACGATATTCTGCCCTTAAAGTTGCAGGCAATTGGCATATCTGGTAACCTGTTTGATTGGGGGATGGATTATTAAAGTGGACGACAACAGTACATAGTGGTGAATGGCTGGAAATCTGGTCTTCAACCCACTGGTTGTGGAGTTCCTCAGGGGTCCTCATTAGGTCCCAGACTTTCCACTTTTGGCAGTTGAGTGTTTAAGCAAACAAACTCCGAAACTTTTGAAGAAAAAAATTAACTTTTGATTGTTCTGGCACGTACTTCTGTATTATGCATAAAGTTTGGGACACTCTTGAATTTAATTACAAGTTGATTCTTGCACTACAATTCAACACCTTGATCTCTGTCATCTCAATTCTTATAAACTAACCTCTTCAGAAGCCTTTTTCTCTCCCTCAGTTGCTTTTAGCAGCTCTGCCTCTGTCTTTACTAATCTCTTCTGTAATTCAGGAACCTCATCCTTTAGAGACTGGATTTCACTGGATAGAAAAGCATAAAATTAATAAAGTACAGGTCACTTTTCACAAACTTGTCACACACTACAAAACCTTTACTAATGATAAACTTTAAGGCCTAATTATGCCTAAAAACGATGTTAAGGCCTAAGTTTAGTTAATTTAAAGGTTTTGGGTTGGTTTAGTATGGGTAAAACAATGACAAGTGAAAAGTGACTTGCAGTTTAACCCCGCCTTAAATTTTAAAGAATTTATGTAGCAACAGGTGAGTAAGACTCTTCACATTTTGTGTATGATACCTTTTCCTCTGTTCCTGTGTCTCCAATGCCTTTTCCAAATTATCTTTCGCTTCCTTTAGTTGACTTAATGCTGCTTCATGCTTGCTTTTGTAAATTTCAAGCTCACTTGTTGCAACATCAAACTAAAAGAGAAATACCAAAAGGGAAGTGATCAATCTCTATAAATTTGTGTTTCACGCAATAATAATTATGGCAGGTAAAAAAGTCAGACTGGATCGATTCTGATTGCTCGCCTTAGGTTGAGCAAAAAATGCCTTTGTACATTAAAGTTATTTGACATTTGCCCTGATTTCACTTCACCACTTGAGGTTATCTAGGGTGATTTCTCAAGGCCTTGTCATTTTTTAATGTCAATCTGAGCTGAGCAATTTGAGTTGATCCGGTCTTAATACTTATTATTCGTTAGAGCTGTGACCCATCAAGTCAAGCAAAACTTAGGTTAAAAAAACAGGTGACGACGAATGCTTTATAACGAAATTCTAATTTTTGCCTATAACAAGTGCATTATTGAAAATGAAGAAACTAAAAACAAAGACTAAAATTTTTAATACCCAAAAACGAAGAGCATTAAAAGCCCACCTTCAACCCGCAGGTTCTTTGACCACTTCCTTTTGTTGTGGAAATTCGCATTGCTTATTGTAGTGATCTGAAAGGATGAATTTCAGCTTTGGCGGGATTTTCCTGATGAAAATTGTTCCATGGCATGCTATGCTTGTAGGGTAAATGTGGGCCTTTAAGTTTCAATTCAGAAAGAGTAACTGAATAAACTACGCAGCAGATCACATCGAAAACAAAGCAGCTCAATTTGAAAACAGGGCCAATTATACCCAAACAGAAAAACCTAATGAACATATTCCATGAATCAGAATGAAGAGACATATAAATCTTATTAAACTTGACTGCAATACCACCAAAATTTATGGCAAGTTGTCACGCAAGTTTTTGTTAACAGCATTGTTTACACATGTGTCTGTATCTTAAGGATACCATGATCAGTGAGATACATTTTTTGAAAAAATTTGCAATTTCAAATTTTCAAAGATTTCTTAGACAAAAGTCAATTTCTTGATTCTTTGATATTAAACTGAACTTTGTTGAGACAAGGAACTTTCCCAAATATTTCACAGTTTTGAAAAACGTCCATCTTTGGTTCACATTCCTGTTGTTTTGTGACAGTTTACTTTCACCAAAGAAAGGAAAGGATGTAAAGTACTTTTACCAAAAAATCAAGTTACATGTAAGACCGGCCTCACAGGAATACTATGGCCATGCTTTCTGGTTTTTGTGAGAGTAAGAACCTTGAAGGACAGTTAATGGGAGTTGTCACAACCTACAACTATTAGAAATATGTGAAAGAAGAATGAGGACCATTGACACAAAGTGAAAGAGAGAATTTGTGGGAGTAGTAGTGTGAAAGAGGTGAGAATCAGAAGATGGAGTGTTCCTCCATACACGATCAGCTGCTTAACCTGTCCTGCCTGCAAGCCAAGACAAAAGTACACCAGCTCCTGCCCTGAGAAAATTGCCAGTGACGCTGCCCTGCCCTCTCTCACACAAAAAGGACTGCAGAAGAAAATGGCCGTGATGGGCGAGGGTGTCGGCACACCCTGGAAGTTGTTGAGGATTTCACTTAACTTGGCTCAACCTGTCCCTTGAGGGCGAGATCAACAAGCGCATCGATAAACCAGCATCAGCCATGTCCAGTCTGTGGGAGAACACCCAAGATGACCACAAACACCAAGATTTCCGTGTACAACACATGTGCTGAGCACCCTACTCTACAACAGCAAAACGTGGATAGCTTATGCCCAACAGGAAACCCACCTCAAAAGTTTCCACCTACACTGCCTGAGACCCATTCAAGGCATAACCTGGCAGGACAGAGTGCCCAACAAGGATGTCCATAAGTGTGTGAACATCCGAAGTATGTTTCTAATGCTGTCTCAGAGATGCATGTGCGGGCTCGGCCATGTTCAGCGCATGGAGGATGTATGCCTGCCAAAGGATGTCCTCTACAGCAAGCTCACGTCAGGCTCCAGACCAGTTGGCCACTCAATGCTGTGCTTTCAGGACGTATGTAAAAGGGACATGAAGTCTGTCAATGTCAACCTTGACTCATGGGAAGCAGCTGCAGCTGAATGCCGCAACTGACACCATGAGCAGCAGACAGGGTTGAAGAGAGGAGAGGCCAAGAGGGAACAGCGGTGGCACAACAGAAGGGAGTGACAGAGAGCGAGAGTAGCTTCAGCACCCTCGCTACCAACATCTTACACTTCAGCAACTGTGACAGAGACTGCCATTCTAGAATTGGACTTCAATGCCACAGTCGACACAGCTCTGCAGCAAACTGACATTTCTGGCGCAGTCCATTGTCTTTTGAGACTGAAGGGGACGACAAGCGGTATTTTTCAGCAATATTGCTTACAGATTGTCCACTGTATCTTGAAGTTTTTAAATATGGGTAACTATGTCATGCCCTTTCAATGATTTTTCAATTTCCTTTCAATTTTTTTTTACTAATTGACTAGATTACCATTCTTTCTTGGTTATGCACCATTTTTTCAAGGAATCAGAGCAATGAACCACAATTGCACAGACATGTGTCCAAGTCCTGCTCAAGCCTGGATTTTTTCACTTCCTTTGCCACTGCTTAAAGCAGGGTTTTCAATAGGAATTTCAGTAGGCAGCAAAGTCTGAGGAGTAGGTGGAGGAATGGACAATGCACATTGAAGAAACACTTTGTGAGGGCCGAGGGCACAAGCTTGTAGGGGGGTTCCAGGGGGCATTGTTCCCTGGGAAAATGTTGAAATTTGGACCTTTTAGAAGACATTTCCTGCATTCTCGAGCACAAATAAATTAGGCACTAATATCATTAAAGTTTGGCTTTTTTATTCAGAGAGAACACATGACCGAAATGTCGTATTGTCACGCTTCAAATGTAGTTAGCAAATCAGGCAGCTTACACCAAGTACTGGCTACTGGACCGCTGCCTCAAACTGTGTGTGCTCAGTCTTGACCAAGCAATGCCTGGAAGGACAAGGAAACAGAAATCGTTGCCAAAATTACCCAATTAAATTCAGGCTAATCTCTTTTGTTTTTCATGAAAAGAAACTTTGTGGATGAAGAGCTTGTGAAAACCCTCAGTTAAGTTGCTCACAACTGCAATGAGCATGCTCACTAAGTTATTTGCCTAATTAATGTGACATTAAGGATGACTTTTAAACCAACAATTCACATTAAAGCCCTGCAAGCCCAATAACAATGTATTCATCATAACCCCTGTTGAACCCAATAGACCGAATACAAATATGGCTGTCAACAAATTACTCTTTTGTCTTTCTGTTAATTAGCCAGACTAGCCTTGTTGACACACGTAAAATTGAAAGAACTTGGCTGTAACACAAGGATAGTCAGACTAATTGTAGGAATAACTTATGAAAAAAGGAGAAAAAAAGGAGAATTCCTTCGAGAACATCACATGGTCCGCAATGGGAAAACATGCAAGCTAAAGAGGTGAATTTGTGTTTGATTCTTATTGTAAATGAATGCTTCACGGTTCAACTAAAACAAGGTGATACTGAAAACCAAATGGCTTTCCCGCCGGCTGAGCTTGTGAAAGAGGCGGGAAATGAGGTTCCCACACAATGAAGGGGGGCTGGGCCTGAGTTAGGATATCACGTGTCCTGCTAGTCCTGTGACTCAGTTTTTTCTGTTTCTTGCAATACGAGCAACAGCTTTCTTCCTTATTCTTGGGATTTTTTGCTATTTTCTTCTGCAATATGCCTCCAAAATCCAGGGCCGTCAAGCGACTTATGCCTCACAATCGCAGTCCGGTTAAATCCGGCAGGAAAAGATCGAGAGAGGAGCCCATTCTGGTAGCTTGAGGAGTTCCCGCCACCACTCCTGATCTCCTTCGAAGAAATGCCGCTCAGCCGTTCCCGAATCAACAGAGGACGAACACATGCCAGCCTGGGCTAAGAAGCTCTTGGAGGCACAATAAAAGCGAAGAGCGGCTTCAACGTCTTGAAAGTAAGTTGAAATCACGCCCAGGTAGCGATAAGCCTGGCCGAGCAAAATCTCCTCCAACCCGAGTTTAAATACAAGAGGAACAAAGTTCAATATGAACTGAACGCCAAAGTTCTCAAGAAACTGGAGGCCGCTGACGCTAGCAACGAGAAGGAACGTAATGAGGCGCTTGACGAATGTAAGAGAGAAATAAACATATTATGCTTGCCGAAAAATATGGCTGGAAACGCATTAAGCGTGCAGTAAAGGAAAGCAAAGCGCTTAAATTGGAATAAAAAAAGGCTGCTAAACCTCGCTCACAGCTCTCAGCTCACCCTCAGCAGCCATACAATTCTCAACTGAATTCCCCCATGTCTAGGCGCGTGATGATTCCCGCCTCCAGGCTAAAGGTCGAATTGGGGCCGAGTGAGTCTTGTTTTCGCTGTGGGAGGTCAGGCCATTTTGCCCGGAACTGCCGAGCACCCATCCCTGTGTCCTCAGCTGGGAAAACATTTTGATCATGGACTGCAGCAAGAAGGTTCCGATGAGCTATGTAAAAGGTCATTTGAAAAACCATCTGGGTTTTTGGCAGAGAATTAAAGCTAACTGATGGGTTATTTCTGTTATAAGTGAGGGTTATGCCCTCCCATTCCTTGAGATACCACCTAGGCATGAAATGAAAAACCACAAGTCCGCTTTTGAAGAGGAAGCTTTTGTCTCAGAGAAAATCATGGAATTGCTTTCTGCAGGTTGTGTTACAGAGACAAACCGGTCGAATGTTCATGTTACCAGTCCCCTGGGGGTAGTTAGGAATCGTAGCAAGAAAAGACTGATCCTGGATCACCGATATGTTAATAGGTTCTTGCGAATCCCCAACAAGGCTGCTGCCTAAGAAAATCTTTCAGGAGCCCTTTGGGCTTGCAAAATTAAAAGTTAGTAGCCCGAGTCATCTTTTCAAGAGCCCTGAATTAATTAATTCCAGCTGGGATTAAATTTATGAGAAAGTGAGGATGAATCAAGTAAGGCGCCCGTTCAGGCTACTTCTTCAGAAATTTTGTCGCCTGCGCTCGCAAGTAAGGCACCTCAGGCGACCGAGCGACCGTTAGGCAGCAGCCTTGCCCAACTTCAAATATGAGGACATTCGGACAGTGTGCGACATTTTCTCGTTTGGTGATTGGTTTTTAAAGTTTGACTATAAATCACCACGTGGACATATTTCCATCCCACCAAACGTTTCTTGGTTTCAGCTGGACAATACAAGGGCAAAGGAAGTGTTTTCTTTTTTTCAGTTCTCCCATTTGGTCTGGAGTCTGCCCCCTGTGTTTTCCAAAAAAATCCAAAAGGCCCTTTTTAAGCACTGGCGTGAACAAGGAATCAGAATTTTCACATACCTGGATGATGGGGCGGGGGTAGGAAAGAGGTATGCCACAGCCTCAGCAGCATCTAACATCGTCAAGGGGGACATAGCCGCTAGCGGATTCATAGCACAGAAATGCTGCTGGGAACCTACTCAAGTGGGTGACTTGCTAGGGTTTACCCTCAAACTGAAAGAAGGTAGCATCCACGTTCCCCCTGAATGCATCACCAGGCTACGTGAACAGATTACCCTTGTGTCCAGCGGTAACCCCACCGCACGGGTAGCAACAGGCTTGGTGGAGACGGTGGTGTCAATGGGGCTTGCCCTAGTTCCCGTCAGTCGTTTGTGGACCAGGGCCTTGTACCGGGATATTTTATCAGCAGAGTTCTGGTCGCAGCCCATCACTCTCTCCCCCAATGCAGCTAGGGAAGTTGAGTTTTGGAAGGACAGCTTTCATCACTGCAATGGTCAACCAATTTGGGATGCAGATCTGAAAATAGATGTCACCTCATATTCCAATGCTAGGAACACAAGATGAGTGGGGTTACTGCGAGAACGTTGCAGGTTCCGAAGTGTCAGGCAGCTGGTCAGAGACAGAGAGTAGGGAGAGCTCCACATGGAGGGAACTCAGGGGCGTAAAGCTGGTACTCCTATCAGTGGCAGACAAGCTTTCAGGTAAAACGGTATGCCACAGGACTGATAACATCAACGTGGAGAACATCTTCAAGGTGGGAAACCCATGTCCAAAATTGCATGCCGAGGCCGTCGGCATCTACACTCTCTGCGGACTAATACGGTGTAATTAGTTTTTATGATGTATTTTAGCTTTTATATGATGTATATAGTTTTTCTTATAGCATTTTGTTTATAGTTTTCAGGTATCTTAGGTGTAACGCGCATTTGATTATATTCGAATGTTAATTTGCGCACTATAAGCAATAATATTATTATAGTATTTGTCTTGAACCAGAGTGGATCCCCCGGGAATTTAACGTTGAGGCTGATTCCCTGTCTAGACAGGTGGACTATGATGACTACATGCTTAACCCATATACTTTTGCAGCCCTGGATATTTTGTGGGGGCCCCACACTGTCGACAGGTTCTCTACCTTCAAGACATGCCAAGTTCCTCGTTTCTGCAGTCGCTGGCTTAACACCTGTGCTGAAGGCATTGATGCATTTACTCTCTCTTGGGCAGGGAAAAACAATAATATTGGATGTTCCCCCCACCATACCTGACATCACGAGTGCTTAAACATATGGAACATGGCCAGGAGTATGGGATGCTTGTCATCCCACTGTGGACATCTGCTCCCTGGTGGCCGCTCATCACCAAAGACGGAAGGCACCCAGAGTCATTTGTGCTCGACTGGATGGACATCCCCCAGTCTGGGAATATGCTTATCCCAGCAAAACCAGGTGCCTGCATTTTTAGTGGAAGGCCAAACTACCACGTACTGGCACTCAAAGTCTCTTTTACCCATCCTTGCCTCCCAGAGGTTCGCAGAATCCCATTCTGGTGACTTCAGCCTGAAAGGACTCCCCTGGATCCACTTCAGCACATAGGATGTAGTTTGTGAGGGACCCCAGGATACAGACTCCCAACTGATCTGGCTAGAGAGTGGCAAAGGGTAGATTCTATGGGCCAACGAGGGCCCTACGTTGATACTAGCCTGTGAGAGGCTTTATTGTTTGCGAGAGGACATGGCTGTGTATTTGGCCCACATGCAGTATTGTCGCCTGTGAGGGGCGTTATGGGCCTGAGAGAGGCACATGGGGACCGCAAGAGGCATCATTCGCCTAAGAGAGGCACATAGCTGAGGCGGTACCTGGCATCGTCATTCAGGACAGGGCTCCAAGTACTGTTAGGAAATACTCCGCTGCTTTTTCAGCATGGCAGAAGTGGACAGAGCCCAAAGGCATCAAAGTCCTCCCAATATCAGGTCTGGAGTTTACCTTGTACTTAGTGCATTTGTTGCGGACAACTGCCTCATTGGCTTCCATCCGAGCAGCAGCCTTCGGGTGGCTTGGCTTGGGCGCATCAAAAAGCCTGCTTACGGTCCCCCTCTCATCACACTCTGGTGAAACAACTGCTTGAGGCATGCACTACAATAATAGGAACTTGCCCCCAAAACAGGAAAATGCCCATCACAGCAGACCAAGTCAAGGAAGTGGTACGCAAGTTTGGCGGCGGCAACCTCAGCGAGCTCCAGATAACATGCCTGATTTCCATTGGTTTTGCAGCCTTCCTTCGCTGGGATGATCTTAAAGATTTGAGGCGTCACGGTCTGCTTATAACCGGCGACCATATGTCCATCTCCTTGGCAAAAAGAAAGAACGACCAGTTCAGGGAAGGTTCTTCGATCCTGGTCGCACGCAGCCATTCTTGTGCTCTATACTTTTGTTTCTTGTGTGGCAGACGAATGGCATTCAGTGTGTGAGAATGGAATATTCTCAACGGATATTTCTCAACTATGTAAAGACAACTATAGAGAGCTTTTGACCCCATCTTTAAAATTTAAGCACCTTTAGCTTCTAAATGTGTATATATATATATATATATATCTTATAGGTATTGAATATACCCAACAGAATGATGAAATAATAACAAACTAAAAGAGCAGTAGTTTGTTTTGTTCGTTTTTTTTTTTTTTTTACTGTAACTTTCACCACAACTGTGGTGGGGATCGCACAACAAAGCAAGGCTCCAAATTAAGTGCGCCCTTTTTACCCTCCCAACCATGATATACCACAGAAGACAGACCACAACACCGGGAACTACATGCCCTACTCTTTACAAGTGTGCGGGTTCTTTTACGTCCCACAGGATTATGAACATTGAAGGGTTGTGAAACGGGACCTCCGGCTTATCGTCCTTATCCGAGAAGACTAAAGAGTCTAACCATTTGCAGATGTAATTAAAAAGGCAGCACTTTCTCCTCAGTTATTTGAAGAACCTGAGTGTTGGTCCAGCCAGAGTTGAACTCACAACCTCCCGCGTGACAGCCCGGTGTTCATTACTTCAGAAAGTGAAACCTCGGAAAATCGATATTGATCATTAACTTATCGATTAATTTCATGTGGGTGAATGACAAATTTGCATATTCTGACTCCCAATGATAGTTGTTGATACGCTTAATTCCTGAATACACGACTAAAAATGATTGGCTGCCATTTTTGCATTTGGTCTATAATGCAGATGGCACTCTCACCTCAGACTTAGCAGCATTAACAACTTTATTTAGTTCCATTAACTCTGCTTGTCTTTCCTATGGAAATACAAATAAATGAAAGATTTGCAGTTATAGGATGAATGGAAAAATTGAGGAACCAGCAGATGTGCATTCTGGTGAGTCTTGTGACTTTTCCGGTGCATTTCAAGCACCATAAATCACTCAGTATGTGCAAAAGCAAGATGTTTCAAAGCATGACACTCAATAGAGTGTATCTTGCTTTTTTGTCTTGAAATCTTTTCAAAAGACAAGCTGTTCACTTTGTGTAGATTGAAGTCTTGCAAATGGTTTTTCAGGCATGAAAAGTTCAACTTGAATGCTTTTACATGTAGTTTTACCTCTTTTTCATTTTGTAGTCCCTCAGTTTCATTCTTTAATCCTGGAAATGTGAAAAGCAGAAATAAATTAAAGGCATGTGCCATCATTTTCCTTGAATGTAAGAAAGTTTAGTTTCAAGTTTATTTAACAATTAATTTTATCATTATAAATGCAAAGACTCCAATATACAGTGTACCACAAAGAGCAAATGCTAATCTACATGTAGGCGGGAAGTGTTTACATACATGTGTATCTAAAGTTTTCAGAAAAGGATGGAAGAAAGGAAGAAATAGAAAAGTGGCAATTAAAAAATATAACCAAGTTACCAAGAATACATCATTGAGGAAAGCAAATAAAATAAGACCACATATACTTACTTAATCATTTATCATACATTGTATGTTGTACAATAATTATCTTAGAAAGTAACAACATGCTGAATGTGTCCAGCTGGAATTTTAAGACCAAAAAAGAACAGCAAGCAGTTGTTGTATATTTCGGGTTGAATGGTGGTAAAATCCATAGGTTCTGGAATCAAATGTTAATACCGACAAAATAAAATAAATGCCAATTATAATTGGGCAAAACTTCAAAGAAAGAACAAAATGTTGTTAGCAACCACATGAAATTTGAAAAACTAAAATTAATAATTCATTTACCTGACATAACTTCAGCTAATTTTTCTTCTTCCACTTTTCGTTTCTCCTGGTGTGTACAGAAAATAAAATGATTAAGCAGTGAAAATGTCAGTCAATATCACCAACAACAGTTCCACTCAACAAGTTTTGAAGTGTATTGGTGAACTTAATTTTTAATCCTAAAACCATAATTGAAACTGCTGTTTGTTATTGTCATGGAGGCTCTCTCGAGTAAATTTATATAAGAGCCATTTGCCCATAGGAACTCTTAAATGCTTGGCTTGGCTTGGCTTGGCTTGGCTTGGCTATAAAATCAGATACACCAGATGGTTAAGGACGGCGCCTAGTAATTCAAAGTTATTTTTGCACGGTTTACCGAATATGCGGGAAAAGCAGATCTTAATTAACAAGTGTTATTGAAATCCAAAAAGGAAATTGGGGGTAACAATGCATTATTCAAAGTTAATTAATCAACAATATTCGTAAAAAGCTTTAAAATACAAAGCAATGTATGGCATCCTTTGCCAAATTGAAGCATAATTATCTCTGAAAAATGTATGGTTACCCCCAATTTTCTTTTTGGATACCAAGAGCACTTGCTAAGTTTTGCTTTCTCCACAAAGTTTTAAACCGCGCAAAAATATCCCTGTATTAATACGCACCGCCAATAGGAGATCCGAGTATCTCGAGATGCGCAGAACGTATGCGCAATAACAATAGTAGGCACCGGCATCCTTAACTGGGTCCGCATGTGAACATGGGCAAAATTCTGGTCTAGAGCTTGGCAGGCACCAATGTGGTGTCTGCAGGAAAGGAGTTGCAAGTAAATTCAATCTCCTGTAATGGTTGTTCCCCTGGGTCCATAAGAGATCCAGTAACATCCATGGCAAGCTAACCTTTGACCCTACAGTTAGATGAAGCAGACGTCTAGGTACTGCATGCCTGCACCATCGATAGCAGGCCCTGCGATTATGTGGTAGTCCGCGGAAACACAAACTGGAGGTTGGAGACACCTCACTGTGGTTGTACTATTTTTCAGCAAGGAGGTAATATACCGGTAGTAAAAAGAACATAGCCTAAGCACTCCTTGTAGCATTATCCTGTAAATTCTAGAGACGTCAGGGTTTAGGGTTAGGGGATACAAAGCGTAAACTGCTGCGAACTTGGTAATAATTAGTATGCACACAATCAAGCATGTCTACTGGTATAGGGAGGAATAAAAATGAAGAACAAAATAAATGCAAAAACCACCAAAGTGAGCTTGTTTTGTCATCGCTTGTTTTCGTCTTTTCGCCGCACAATTTAAAAGAGCGTTTTGTCAAAGCTCGAGGGATGTTTAGCACTACTTGTGAACCTTGTTTATTCATGCCAGCATGGCTGGTTTTTCTGCAGTTTAGCTCTTTGTTAATCAGGCATGCAAGTAAGACCGGTCAGTGGAGTTTTTTTGCTCAGTGACAAACAGCAACCAGAAGATGCTGCTGATGTTGGAAATGAACACCTCAAGTTGACTGCACTAATTGCACATCCATTTGATGACAAATCAAGTGAGCACTCCAATGAATTTCATCATCTTTCTTTGATAAAGCTTACATTTTAATGTTCATAATAAATGGTGATAAACTACTCTGCTTTGGGTTAATGACCGCACCGTATTTGAAGAAAAAGCAGAGCCAGCATGTCAAGGACAAAGAAAATTACAGACTAGCGTGTCAAAACACAAAGGTCTACCAGACCATTAAGACACAAACGCGCTACTCCCATTTCTTTCATTTTTTTCTGCATATGCGCATGCTAAGTGTGTGAGACAAGTACCATGCGCATGTGTTAGGACTGTGCCGTGTACATGCAATCACCTCATTCACTGGTTTCCTGTGGAGGGTCCCAAATTCAAGTTTGTCTTTGACAGGTTTTTAGGTCTCGAAGTAACAATGATCAGGTGTCATGACTGCATAACCGCAAGGAAAATAAACTAGCTGGCAAATGCGTCAAACGACTTCGACGAATGCAAAAACTCTTCTTTTTTAACGCGTTGCAAGTGCATTCGATGGTTCACTTATCTTTGAGCAGCACTATAGTTCAGCTCAGATCTTGAAGTTCAGCAGAGTACACAGGTACAGGTAGGCAATTACTGCCATCAACTACAGTAGTTCACACAGAAAATGTTTGGGCAACAAAGGTTTTTTTCGTTTTTGAGGAAAGGACCCCTTTACTTTTACTGCATTTATTTTGTTACCCTCACCCAAGCCTGCAAATAATTTTTTGCTATAAGCCTGTCATATGTCAGGCCAGGGACAAAGTTTGACCTGACATGCATGCAGCCACCCTGTTCGGACAAAATAAATTAATGTTTCCAAACTTATTTAATGGGCTGCCTGTGGCAGACCACTTTATAAATTGCCCGGCGTCTCATTTTCATTGTGCTTAGGGTGAGGGTTAAGGTTCAAATCTTTTACATAGCCGGACAGGAAGATCCTAGTTTTTCGTGATTTAACGTCAGACCTGAAACTATTTCTGCTCTAGCATGATCGGAATCTTTTGTAAGATCTTAATATGGAGTAAAATCACTTAACATTATGTCAATATTCATGTGGGAAGACACCACTGTTGTTATTCAGATTATTCTTCAGTCACTTTCGGAGGGATTTAAAAAAAAATCTTTCAAGATTCCATTCAAATGTCTGAATTCCATGGGGAAATAACAGCTCATCTCCACAAGACGAAGTATTAATAAAGAATCGAAAATAGCCACAGGTAATTGTCACGTGTTTGGGGAAATGGGAACACTTTGTCGAAAACATAAAATTCCATGGAAAATTCACCAGATCTACCCTACATACGATACACTACTCATTAAACCCAACACGTGTAATACATGCAGTTGTGGCACTCTGACATTTCTTGGTGACCAATCGAAGCTGCCACTACTTTTTAGAACTATCTTCAGACCAATGTATTAAAAACAGTATTTAAAATTTAATGTTTGAAATATTCA
>NC_090895.1:10676742-10689242 GCF_036669925.1 Montipora capricornis | reverse complement strand
AGCAGTGATCTAACCCGAAGGTCGTGGGTTCAATTCCCACCCTGGTCAGAGTTTTTCTCTGTCCTTGTCAGGGTTGTATATAAGAGCCGGCAGCCGGCGAACTTCGCCAGCTTCTCTGTCAGGTTTCGCCGGCTACTTTCATTGTTTGAAGAGTCAAGACATGTAGAGGAGATGATGTTTATGAGGTCTAAACTACTTGGGCTCAACACAAATAAAAATTTGCAGTGTCTATCTTTTCTGAAAACACATAAAAGACTTCTGACTCAAGGGCAGTTTAAAAACGTTATGCTTGAGACTTTTGTTTTGAAAAAATCTTGCTGCGGTGGCGGGAAAGTAGGAACAATATGATTTGTTGTCCGCCACATTGGATTTCGATATCTTTAAACAGCCACCGATTGTATCTTACCGGAAGGAAAAATCACTCAAGGACGTTTTAGTCCGCCCAAAACTTCCTTTAATCACGCCGCAATCATAAAAAAACTTGTAAACAAAGAAACACTTTCAAAAGGTTTGTTCTCAATCCAGAAGGAAATTTACATATGATGTTCTGCTAGCAACACGCTCAGCCTGCGTTCACGCATCTCTTACCACAACTAAACTGAGGAACAAAACTAGCCCCTGATCATTCAATAACCGCTCCTTCGTTTTCACTTCGAATCCCTTCAGTTGATCATTTATAGCGAACGTAGAAGCTGAGGACTCGTAGACTTTATTTAAGCACTTGAACGTAACGCTCCTCGGAGTTAAATCCTACTTGCCCGCGTAAGTGCTCGTCCTCTCGAGGGCATCTCTACGCTTCAACATGACAACGGATCTTTATCCAATGTCACTCTTGATCAACTCTCACTGCTTTACGGAACTCCTAAACTCTTCGGAAAAAAAACCACACTCTTAAACAGCTCGAGTGATTTTCAATTTTCGAAATTACTACAACCAAGTTCCGCAAGCATATTTTCCCGCTAATTACACAATGGAACGAATGTGTGTCATCTTCACACCTAAACAGGATCGAAACATCCTTTACGCCATTGGCTAATTAGTATCCTCCAATCAGCTTCTTAATTTAACAACCAATCAGAAGCCTTTGCTGGTCTAGTCCTTCAAAGTATGTGCCATGTTTACAAGTTGTCAGGTGGCAATATTTGCCAGGCTCGTTAGCTCCAGCAAAACCACCAAAAAGATACAAAAAATATCACTCATCTTTTTGTTTATAGGGTTGTATTATTGAAATGTCGCTTCGTCTTTCTTTGAGTAACATGGTTTTCATAGTATAATTGCAGCTTGATTCATCCCTCTAATGTTTGAGTTGCATGGCCCAAAATGCCAGGAAATGCATTTTCCGGCATTCAGTTTTCAAGAATTTTCCGGGGGAGTATGCCCCCGGACCCCCCTAGAAGCGATGGGCTAAAGCCCATCGTGTGGGTCCTCCGGATCCGCAACCGTCTACTTTACAAAAAAATCCGGCTACTTAAACCCTTAAAGAAAACCCTGCTTGTGTGGGTCCATTTCCATTAGTAGGGCTAACGTTCACATGGTTCATATGGGGTGGAAACTTAGCACTTCACATTACACTCTAATCAGTTGAGTTGGGTTGAGTTGACTTGTCTTGGCTAATATGGGTCATGTCACTGGAAGTCTGGTCGCACAAAATACAAAGTAATAAACCTTCCTCGCTCATTAAGCAGGCACACGAACATGACAGTTTCTGAACCATCTGAGTCGGGTCGACTCAAGCTGTCTTTCCAAATGTTGATCTGTCACACTGGAAGACTGGTTGCAAGTGCAAAAGACAACACACACATAGTGGAGGACTTGGATTGACAACTGTGTCTACCCTTCCTATTCGCCCTTCTTGATGTCAGAATTTTATGAATCTGTCGCAAACTGACTTCCTGTAACATGGACCAACTTTTGGAGATGGGCTGAGTTGGGCCTACTCGTATCAGCAACTCTACTCAAGTTAAGTGAACTTGGTCGTTCTGCCAACATTTTCTACCCTCCCTATAAATAGATAATATAGGCATAGGGAGGGCAGAAAATATTGATGGATACTGGTAGACTCCATCCGATCGACTCGAATCAATTTAAGCACACTTTCTATCCTTCCTATTTGTTGTTCTTCCTGAATTTTGGAAGTCTCTTGCAAACCGACTTTCCATAACATGGACCGACCTTTGGAGAGACGTGTCAACACAAGCCAATCGGATCAAGTCCACCTGCCTTGATCTGACTCATACTGGGTGTATTGGACAACCCCTATGTAAATTAAACAAAAATAATACACCATATCCTGAGATCCTTTACTTGTGTACAAAACTCTTTAAATGGTATAAAAGGAAAAGATCTCTGTATCATCAACAATTATACATCAACAATTATAGCACCTGTGGCCTGAACGCGTTTAATATCATCGCTAGTGGACAATTTAGAAACATCAAACCTGTAAATTCTTTCAGCTCCTTTGTCATTTCATCATATCCTTTTTTGATCTCATCTCTATTCTCCATAGCCTTTTGTTCATTTAAGGTACATTCATAACTGCACAAAAATGGAAAAAAGCATACTTTATTCAATTACCTTCCAGAGCTGTTCACTATTTAAGGTATCCCCCTTGAGAGTGTTTATATTTTTCAAACACCCCCTTTTTACCTTTATTTTTTTGGGGGACCCCTTTAATTTCTCATAATGGCCAAGTTTGACGTGGCCAGTGCATATCGGAATGCTCATAGAATTTATTTTTTTTTGAAATGGTGATCTTCCTCGCTTTTAAGAGGTTTTTTAAGCTCTGATTTGTGAACTTTTCAATAACGGGACACAAAATAACTTTTTTCTCAAGGAGACATCTGCCTCCTAAATTTTCTTAAGTGGTCGCTTAGTCCATAAAGTTAAATTTTTACCACAATGCAACTTGAAATTGAAATTACTTCACAAACCATAACAAATTAATTTGGCAAAATGATGGCACAGCATGGAGGGTGTAAACTTAAGGTTTCTGGTTAGGGTTGCAGGTCATTGTTTCCCCATAACTGAAGCAACCCAAACCATTACTAATGTTAACATTAGGCCTAAAAATTAATGTTTTAAAAGCCTAACAGGTTTTTGTGTTTTTTCAAAATAGTGATAGAGATAACTCACTAACACATTCTTGTGTATTTGTGACCCTATTTGGGAAAAGCAGGCTTAACGAAAATAGCGTTGAAGCGTTTTTTCGTTGTAATGCATTTTCAATGCATTGAAAATGCGTTGAAGAGCATTTCCATTGCGTTTTAAAACGTTGGCAATGTTTTTCAACGGAACCGAAATGCATTGCAAATCCATTTCAAAATCATTTCAAAACATTGTCAATGCGTTGTCAAACATTGACAACGCGTTTAATGAAACCGCCACGGGTCGTTTCGAATCATTCATAGCACCGCTGCTATTAGTTACTACGAAATCTTAACAACGAATTGTTACACAACTCTAGCACGTACGTATCAGTTTGAATTTGAGCAGAAACAACAAATACATCGAGTTTTCCTGTAATTTTGCAGAGAACGCGCCTAAGTGTAAAACTCAACTATCCTATGGCTGCTGTTACTTACCTTTTTGGCTTCAGTTCTTACGGTGTTGAATGAAATTACGGCGGTAAAAAGACTGTCTGATACATGCGTGTGTTTCAAATGACATTAGATTTGAACAATCGATCGAGTCTCAAATTTAACTGAATTCAAATCAACCGTTCCTTTGTGAAAAACTTTAATATTATTTTTGGTATTACGCTTTCTTGTTTATCGTTTTGACGAGATATTGTGTACATTTACTGTGCAGTGTAGGATTTTTATAATAGAAATAAATGGCTCCAATCCTTGTCAAAATTAATACTTTTGCCATCGGCGACTGGTTTGAGAGAGCCTTTAAATTAAATATACATCCCTAAATTGTAGAAGGACATCGGACAAAACTCGCGTTCCGTACAGTACGTAGGTTATCAATGAAAATGGATGAATACAGGAACTTTGCTAACTCGGGTAAGGACTCGCGCTCGAAACATGTAAAAATCAACACTGTGGTTGTTCGGATTTGCATGCATGCAGTGTCCTGACATGAGTTAAATTAAAACTTGTTGCCTAACACCATACAAATAGCTGCAAGTTTAAAGTATCTTACGGGTGTCAAAACCTATAGGTTTCCATGATATTTAACGATGGTTTAATAGCGCTAACCATGCTTCGAGCAACCCGGGCCTGTAGTTTCTTGACGATTCCCACAAGTAGAAGTTTGACATTCCACAGGCAAAGATGTGTCGGCAAGTTCTCTTGTTTCCGGAATGAAGGCCAGATACTTCATTGTTTTCATCTTTAAGTCCACAGATAATATTTTGGCTTCAAATACCACTGCTCCTTTCCGTTCCGCGAATCTCGTTATACATATGCACGAGATTGCTCGTACCCCCAACATGTTTAACTCCTCTTAATGTTTACCTTACAACGAGTGCCATCTGACTTGGCCCAATGACCAAATTGCTTTGTGTGTTCACAAGTCTTTTCTACGCTCTAGGCATTACATTCTCAATTATAAACTCTATTTTGACTGACCACTCTACTCCACTAAGTAAACAGTTCACCCTGTGGCCAAAATAGATTTGACTTAAAATAAAGAACACTTTATGTGTATAACCAATACGAAAAATAGAGAATTTCAGTTGGCAACTGCAACAAAATACCGCAACATCACAAACATGATTTGTACGGCACATGGATTAAACAAAGGAATGTCAACGTTGCGCACGAGCGATCACGAATTTGAACTGCTGATACAGAAAAAATTTTGTTCTGCGGGCCTCCTAAAATTGCTTTTACCCCAGTGCAGATTAAACCCTTTTGTGGTTAAGTTATCAAAACGGTCAGTTTGCCAACCATTGCAATAAAACACCATAAAGATAAAAGGCGCAAAACGAGCCATAACATGAGCTAACATGTAGCGCGCCTTTGTCTGCCTCAGTGTCTGCTTCGTAATGTTTGTATAAAATCACCAGGGAAAATAAATAACCATTAATAACCATTCCCTTGAGTAGCAAGTGAAGGCGTCATCAGAAATACTTAAAATACTAAATAAGAGTGAAATTTCCTGAAACGCAATCGTTTACCAAGAGCGAGGCAAGGCTACATTGATAAAAAAAGATCTTTGTCAAATGCGTGGTGTGCGTGACTTGGGATGATGAGTTAAGAACGATGAAAATTGCTATACCATCGGTTGCATTTAATTGTGAACAGCTTGATGCATTTCAAAGACTTTTTGAAGCTTACTCTTTGTTTTCGAAGCGAATGAAATCGAAAAGTTTACTTACAATTTATGACAGAAATAATATTGAACTAATTAGTGGCAAACTCGGGGGCGAAGCGCCAAACAAATCACACCAACATTTTCTTTTTCAACGTTTATACTTCTGGTAGGCATATTGGCTGTTGCTTCGCAAAATTTTTAATGTAAGTTGCGACAAATTGCTCTTTATTAATCAAACAAAATCAAATTCTCTCAGATGCAGAATTATGATGTTCAATTGAATTTGTTGTGTTGACAATGTATTTAGCTTTGTTTTCAACGTTTTGTGCAGAATTTGTATCAAACGTTGGAAAAAGTTGCCCACGCGTTGGCAACGCGTTTTTCATCCATTCTTAAACATTTGTTGAACATTGTCAACGTTTTTACAGTGGACTGAATAACATTGCAAATGCATTGAGAACCATTATCAATGCGTTGTAATGCATTATCAACGCATTTAAAATGCATTGAAAATGCATTACAACGCTATTTTTGTTAAGCCCGGTTTTCCCAAATAGGGTCACATTTGATACATTCAGAACTGTAAATTTGTTTACTTTAGAATAGAATACGGTCCAGGAAATTATTATCCAGAAATTGATTATGATTCCACTTTTAGACTCAGAATATTAAATTAATGTAATCAACTTTAAATACAGAAAAATGATTGCAATACTGGTAGGCAACTAAATGTAAATAATTCTTACAGTTATATCTTGTTGTCTATTTTCATATGAGAGAAAATAAACTAAAGCTAACAAATGAACCAAATTAACTTTTCATTATAGCTTAAATGCTTTACCTGCTGCTAATTACACAATTTATGCTGCATTGATGTATGAAAATGAAGTTGTGTTTAATACAGTTGGTGGTGAATTGGTTGTAAGTTTAAACTGCTTTGCAATTTGTAGTTAAATTTTTTTCTGAGAAAACACAAGTGTATTTACAAAAATTACAGTAAAAATGAGTTTAAAGTAATTATTGTTTTTAATGCTGCGTTGTACATTGTTGTTATTAATGTTATAAACTTGTTTTTCTTATATTTTTCCAACATTTCAATTTGTTTGCCAGAAATTACTCCTTTTATGTTTGGATTTTTAAACTCAATGGCTAACCCTTTATAAGTCTACTGTTTTTGTATAAAGGTCGTATTCGTTTTCAAGGTTTGGAGTGTTTGGATTTGTTTGAAAACTCTTTCTTTTCTTTTTTTCCGATGCTTTTGATATAAACCATTTTTCAAAATCGTCATTACTAAATTTATTTTTTGTTAAGACAGATAGTATAAAATCCACCACCGTTTGTAAACATTTCACGTATTAGAATTGCTTCTTTTATAACATATTCTTCTTCTAAAATTCCTTAACGTGGTTTTTCTCTTTTTCTTTGAATATGTATTTAAGATCTCATAGTTTAAACCAACCTTTGATCCTTATTTTTTTATATTTGCTTTTTTTTTCTTTAAGATGCATTTATTTTTGGGAAATTAATTTAAAATCTGTCAAACTAATTAATCTTAGCCATCTTCTGGGTTTGTGCTGGATTTCTGTATAAATTTCAGGTGTATTCAATGAGTTTTCAAGAATCAGAAATTGAGTTTTAATTTGGTGATTTTCTGGGAAGTTACTTGTACATGTATCAAAGTGTTTATAAACATCGTTTTTGATATCTTTGTGGAAATCTTCTGTAAAGATTTCATACATTAGTGAATCAGTGTCCGTCATTAACAACTATTTTATGTAAATACATGTATAGTGAAATGTATACATTTCTGGTTTTGAATAATCAAGGAAACACGCTCCAGCTTAAATTGGTTTGTTGAAGAATATTTGAATTTTGTTCATATGAATTCAACATAGATATAAAGAAAATATAGTTGGAAACTATAGTTGTTTTTTTAAATTTGATTTGCTTGTCAACTTTATTGCTCTTTCTCTGTTGTTTGCTAAATGGATATCTGTTCTTGTTCCAATGGTTGCTATTGTTTTACCAAAAACAGAGTTGTCTATAAGTTCAAACAAGTCAAACTCTGTGTTTGATTTTGTTCATAATTAGGTTTTTTTTCAATGTAAGGTTTGTGCCATGTATCTGTTAATTTCATGGAACATGTTCTTTTTAATTTCATTCCAAGTTGAAGATAAAGATTCAAGTTTTCAATAGAAATAACTTTTTTTTTTTCACTCTATTAACATTTAAGTAATCTGGTGCAAATGGAGAATTATTGTGGTAATCGTGTACTTTTTAGGCTAATCTAAATCGACCTTAAAGTGCCCCTAACCCCAAAATATTTTTTCGCTAAAATGAATCTTTGCACCTGTTCGAAACGCACTGCGGCCATTTTTTCCTTTTTGTAACAAATCCTACCTTTTTATAGGCTTCGAGAGTTGTGAAAATCCAAGCATCTTTTGCTCACGACCGAGTCAGAGGGGGAGTGGGTCTATTCCTGATTTGATGTCACAAACTGATTTACATTGCATTAACTCATTGTAAAAATGCATGCAAAATACCCATAGATTGTGACGTCAAATCAGGAATAGACCCACTCCCATATTTGCGTATGTGCGTGACTACAAGCCTGAGTACACATGATCTCTGCGCGAGACGAAGAACATTGTGCAAGTGAAACATAAATGTCAGGAATTTCTATATGTTCACTCCCTGCATTCTGGTCTCTCTTTGAATGCCAAGCCTCCAGGAAAAGTCTCTTGTGATAGTCAACTGCCTTGTCAACTATAACAAGAGACTTTTTCTGGAGGTTTCAAACCGAGGATGACCGAAGGTTTTCGGTCGAAACGTCTTACTAAGTTTTTTGAGAACGTTTTGACGTTCAAATAAGTCAGTGTCCAACATTTCTTATAGTCATTATGCAAATTCCTGACTGCAATTTCAGCATATTTATGTTTTTCCAGCGTTTAATTTCATCTTTTGTCATGCATTTGAAATCAGAAATCACCTTTTGGTAATGGTTTACACATTGTCCAACCATAAAGATTATTTGCATGACGATACATTATAATTTTGATTTTTCTTTTGGATTATAACTTTTCATGTACTTCTTGTTTGCTTTTGCATCTTTATGATATTGTTCAAACTCCACTACGCAATTTCAGCGTCAAACATTAATAGCATGCCATTATTAGAAATCAATTCAAGGGAAACGTTTGTCATTTTTAAACAAACGTCCCAACTAAAACTAATAATAACAATAATAACAATAATAATAATAATAATAATAATAGATCTGAATTATGAATTTATAAAAGCTAGGTAATAAACAGTAAAATATAATTATACAATATATACATTTACCGGTAATTAAAACAAAGCAAGAAATCATTCCGACCTATTCCCGCAGCACTCCCTTAAAATACATGTTTGCTTATTGAAGGATTTAAAATTATCACAGCATTTAACATTAGATGGCAGAGAATTGAAGAGGGCTGCTGTGCTTTACTGAAAAGTGTCCAAGGCATGGGGACTAACTAGATTTATGGTACTTAATGACCATAAGTTTGTAGCATGTCTTACTTGCTCAAGCTGAAGGTTTCTAGGCCAATCATGAGAGTACTGTATGTAGCTTTGTGCACGGCCTTTAGAACGCGCCATTCTCTACGTTCTTTCATAGGCAACCAGCCTCACTTAAGAATAGAATCAATATTGTTCACATAGCATCCAAAAACAAAACTGGCTGCCGCAAACTGGATGCGCTTTTTAAAAGACAATCAGTAATTGGATAAAATACTATATTATTAATATATTATTAAAGTCTAGGTGAGATAGAACCAGACATTCAACTAAATGTTTTTTGAGATGGTAGTTTGTAACGTTTTTGATTTTCCTTAGCGTAGCGCAGCTAGGACACCATAACAAGATGAAGTGAGATACTTGACATGATCATCCCACTTCAAGGTGTCAGTCATGTGAACCCCAAGTAGTTTAATAGAGTGAACACACTCGAGGGGTTTATCTCCTACAGATAAATGTATAGGGGAAGTGTAGCAGTGTGCTAATTGATAATTTTTCAAACAAACATCACGAAAATTTTCAAACACATCAGCTAAAAACAAAACGTCAGTTTTAAGATACAAATCCTGATCATCACGAAACGTTATACAATTTAATTTTTTCCAAACTTTTTTAGGGTGACTGTACTCTTTGTCTGATATGTCAGCATCGTTGAGTTTTGAGAAAAAATCGGACTTTTTTGGAAGTTGCTTTTCCGACAATTTCGAAGAATCGTTAAACCAATCATATGGGAAAACACTTTTCTTGAAAGCTTTCATCAAAGCTTCACTTTGTGCATCCTCTTAAAATTCAATTTGAAAAATTTTCAAATCGTTTTTTTCGAGATTGTTGACAACTGTATCAAGAGAAGTTCATAAAAATTTGAAACTGTCAATAAATCTTATTTCAAATTTAATGTCTTTTGTTTTGTAACTGTTCACCGTAATTAGTCTTGAAAAATAAATGCATTTTTCTTCTGTTTGTGGAAAATGCTCAATTCTCTTTTCCAACCAGACGTTCTTTTATAAAAAGATGTGCACCATAATTTTGTAAATTGTGAACTATAATTGGAATTGTTCCAGGTTTTCTGAAATTGAAATTACAACTGAAATGAGCAGCACTTCGAAAAAGTCTAGTAAAATGGCAATGATCTCTTATAATTTCATCACCTTTTGAAAATTCATTTTCACAAATGGGACAGATTTTGCTTTTTTAAACAAATTTTTTATCTTCTTTGGTAAATTTTATTTTTTGAGGTTTTCTGTAGTATTTTTCATATATCGATTTTGTTATTTCATATTTTTCACAACAACATTTTCATCTTTTTGTTTAATAATGTAATTAATAGGATTTTGTAAAGAAATACAATCGTTGAAACCTTTGTAATACAAACAAAATCCACCTGGAACATGTTTTTGATATTCAATTGCGTGACTTTTTTGGGATTTCCTTTACAAGTTTTAACTGGAACAGTAAACACAAAATCAGCATAAACAACAAATGCTACTTTTAATTTTCTTGTGGTGGTTTTGAAATTTAATAAACGTTTTTTCTTTTGGACGTTTTGCAACAGTGAAACCTTCTCAATATTGAAAATGTGTTGATAATAGGCCTTTTTCGATATATTGAAATTCAGCTTGATAGTGAGGCAGTGAGGACAAAAACAATAGATGTGACAAATATTTTCATAATAATCATCCAGTTAACTTTGTCTTTGTCCTCACTGCCTCACTATGAAGCTGAATTGTAATAAATCGAAAAAGGATTATTTTTCTTTACTGTTAAAGTAATGAAGAAATCTTTTGCAACACAAAATTGATTTTTTGTTTTGATACTTGACTTCCTCCATTCACGTAAATCAAGACAGGCTAATGTTATTTTTTTTTTGAAAGAGGAAGGCAAACAAGTCCATAGCTATGCCACTAGACATGCGAACGATTTTCACCTTCCTTCTTGTAGAACAAACTTTCGTAAATTTTCTGTCAGTTTCCAAGGACCTACTTATTATAACTCTATAGAAAATGATATTAAAGAATCTAATTCTCTCCACTTATTCAAAACGAAATTGAAAAAAAAATTATATATGAATTATTAGTTATAAATCTTGTAGTAAATAGTTATATTTCTTCTCATGTCTGATATTATTTTCATTCTTGTTGTTACTTGTATCATACTTTATATTCTGTCCACTCAGTCTATGTAATTAGTTAATTTATACTTACCTTCATTGTATTTTACTTTCGATCCAGGCCTTACCGTTAATGTTAACTTTATTTTTACTCTGAGGGAGCCCAATGTCTATAAGCCTCATGGTTTCTTTTTGGGCTTCCTTGCCACTTTCATTTGCTTTTGTGTAACTGTTTTGTTTTATCGTTATTTGTATTTCGTGGTAAATCAAATCAAATAAAGGCAGTTTAATATCGGGCAAATTATCTATAACAACTTCAACAAGTAATTTGCAAACAGAAAGTAACAGTAATGGAAATTTCAGGAATCATCCAAGCATCTCCATGATCTCAACTATATCTTATCCAATAACAGAAATTTGAACTTTGATTTCAAGCCAACCAACCCCATCAAAGTTGAAAACTGACCACTAGAAATGAAACTACGTAAATCTTGTGGCTATGATAACATCACCCCAAGGACTCTGCTCCTGTTATATCTGATTGCCTTTCTGCCATTTGCAATGCAGCAATTTCCCAGGGCAGCTATTTCCATAGCTGGAAAAAGAGTCAAGTTACATTAGTTTTCAAAAAAAGATGATGAGCTCTCTAAATCTAATCACAGGCCTACCATACCAGCGATCCATAATGTATCAATAATGAGAAACCACTCTGCAAACAAGTAAATTCTTATTTTAACAACATCCTTGCTTACAAACTGTCTGCCTACCTATCTGGACAAAGATCTCATGGTTTGCAGTCATATCAATTACAATACAATACAATACAATACAATACATACATGTACATACTGTTAAGAATGCCAACTGGCCGGAGGCAAACCAGTTGGCTATTTACAAGTGCAGCTGGGAAGTTGAACCAGGGAATACCAGGATCGAATTCAATGAGTCAGTGCAGGTCTTGAACCCGGGATCTCCGGATCTCAAGGCAAGCGGCCCAATCATTGGGCCACACCTCTCAAAGGATTTTGATAGCTTGCCACACAAGCTTTTACAAGCAAAACGTGTGGCCTATGGCCTAAACAAAGAAGCAGTTGCCCTACTCAAAGACTATTTGCATGGACGACAACAGCGAGTAAAAATTGGTGACATGCTTTCCACCTATGGACCTGTCTGGAGGAATTCCTCGAGTGAACTGAGTACAATGGTCAACTGGTATGCAATAAATGGTCTGAAGGCAAATCCAGAAAAATTTCAAGCCATGATACTTGGCAAGAAGAAGCACGAATTTGTCTTCAAAATCGGAAATGTAGCTACCGTATTTAAGAGAAGGGGAGCATTGACTTTCTTGGTGTAAACTTGGATAACAAATAATTATTTTCGAAACACTACGCTAACTTTTTTTTGTAAATTTCTTCATTGATTTGTTTAATTGCCCCCTCCCCATTTATTTTTTGCACTTTGTAATTATTTAACATGGACACAATTTTTTGTGTTTTTGTTTTTACTGAAATAATCAGTTGAAGAGGGTTCAATATCATCAAAAATTTTTTGATGATTTTTCATTTCA
>NC_090895.1:10641742-10671742 GCF_036669925.1 Montipora capricornis | reverse complement strand
GCGATCAGACGGTTTTTCGGATGAAATTAACCGTGGAATTCACTAGTTAGGCAGCGAAGAAAATGTTACATAATTAAAAAAGGCAGACAGTTCCAAAGCCTTTTATTTTCACTAATCCTACAGCCGGGAGCTCCGCTTTTAGGCTTGGCTAAATCTATATTATATTTTTTACATAAACGGATTCAAGAATAAACATGTTTTGTATTGTATTGTAATTTGCTCTCCACTTTTTAACAGAAGGACAGCTCAACCAAGAGTTTCACTTTGATCTAACATGGTGGTTTGAATTTTTCCATTCAAGGAATGGCCATAGTTTTCTTTAGCCTCCTCAGCAGGTTCCAGAACCGGATGTCCCAGTCTCGTTCGATGCTGCAGGTTCTAATGGACAGGGGGCTTTTTTAAGCTCTGAATGGTTTGTAGGCAGGTGATCTTCATCGCAGATGTCACTGTCCATTGCCTACAAGGATCCTTTCTCTGTAGTTTTGGCAGCTTCTCTGTGGGGACATCAGAGCTTGATGAAACAGGTGGAATTTTGTGTCGACAACACAGCAAGGGGTTGAGGTATTGTTGTCCGGTACTTCAAGAGATTTGAACACGATGGTGCTACTCCTTCATCTGTCCATGTCAGCAGCTTGGCATTCTCTTGCCTTTACTGCCTGCCACATGGCCTGATTTTCCAATTCAGTTGATGATGCCCTCTCCCGATTTGACTTTCAGAGGTTCCATCAGCTAACTCCTCAGGCCTCACCAACAGCTTTTCCAGTGCCTCCTTCACTTCTGGACTTGCTGCCGGTAGTTCAACTCAAAAGCGCCAATTCTGGCAAATGGTTTGGCTCCTTCTACCCACCGTGTCTATAATTCAGCTTGACGCCAATTTATAGACTTTTGCATCCTGGATGGTTATACTACTGAAAATGGCTCCCAGATGCCTACAAAATAATGAGCAAACTTTGTTGCCTTTCTCACCTCGCTGATCATTTGCATCACTTATCGATAAAGGTTTACCTTACAGCTGTATGCTCTCTACACAGTGATTATGGCTTTTCCAATAAAGCACCACCAAGGCTTAAATCCTCCACAGCGTCAACCAGTAACAGCTAACAGAATGTGTGTTGTTCATCGTTCCCTGAACCTGCAAGACCAAGATCGTAACATGCTTTGGGCTGCCTGTTGTTTGGGTTTCTTTGGCTTTCTGTGGGCTGGGGAGTTTACTGTCAACTTTAGCTTTCATCCTTCCATACATCTAACTGTTCTGGACTTGCAAGTTGATGAAGAATTAAATCCTTCCAGCCTTCGCATTCACATTAAAAGTTCCAAAACCGACCCTTTTCAACAGGTTTGTTTTGTTCATCTGGGCCATGTTTGGACCTCTCTTTGCCCAATCACTGCAATCATGGCTTATAAATGTCCTTCCTCTGGGGTCCACACAGGGTACTCCCTTCACTGACAGGGCTGGTCATCCTTTTTCTCAATCCCAGTTGTTACCATTCAGTTAACATTACAAGCAGAAGGTATTCCCAGAGAGTTCTCTGGCCACAGTTCCCACATTGAGGCCGCCAGGACAGCCGTTCAAAGCAGTATTCTCTGTCACTTAATCAAAATATGGACTAGTGATGCTTACCACCTTTATGTAAGAACCCCAAAGGACTCAATCCTTAATGTGTCCCAAAGACTGCTGCAGTAACAGGTATTGTTGTGGCAGACCACCGCTGTCTCTCACTCTCTTGGGTGCTCTGGGATTTGGCAGCTCAGGGCTCCGGCTTCCCCAACAATGAGCCCCCCCTTTCAGGGGTCAAGATTAACGGTAGCTAACTAGCCCTAGACCAGTAAAAGATCCATTTTGGCTAGTGGATTTTGCACTTAACTACAGCTGCAGCTATTTTGGCCAGTGAAATTTCTGAGTAACGGAGGTTTGACGGTAGATAAATAAAATGAAAATAGATCATTTCAAATACATCATAAAAGGAAATTAATTTTTTTGATGAAATCTAACAGAATTGCTGTTAGAGATGGACAGAAGGGTATATCAATGAGGTGAAGGCTTTGTGGGATGTGAAAGGTTTGAGTATGCGAGAAAAACCCAGTTTGATCTCACAGTTAAAGTGCATCAAACTGAATGATAACTAAGATGGAGAGGCTAGTGCGAAGAAGAAGAACGGGGGTTGCAAATAATTGTTCTTTCATGAGAGGACAATGGCAGGTCAAGTCTCAATTTTGGTCGGACAATACCAATATTTGGTCAGACTTTTATTTTTAGAATGTTTGATTGCAATCACGTTGGCAAATAAAGACAGTGAAGTTGGTTGCTTTTCTCAATGATGATGGTCATAGAGTGGCAAGCAATGAGGAGAAGGAGGTACTTCAGAAGATGAGAGCAGTCTTTGGAAGTGAGGAAAGGGTTGAGGTTCCTGGTTTGAAGGCTCAGGATAGGAGGAAAGTGAACAGAGAAGTGAAGGTTGTGGATGGGCTGATGCTCAATCTTGTGAAGAACAGGAGGCCAGAGATAAATAGGCTTTTGCATACTGGATTGTATGTAGTCACCGAGAGTTTGGGGCTGATGGGGAAGAAGAAAGGTAACAAGTTTAAGAAAAAGAAACCCAGGTAATAAAGGAAGATCGAGGACAGCTTTGTGGAATGGCAGCAGGATTTGCCAAGGGGTGAGGAGATGAAGAAGGGAACTGTGCTTGTGAGGAAAGTGATTGATCAGTTGAATAGGAGGTGTCAGGTTGTAGAAAAGGGGAAAGTAGTGTTGAGGTTATTGTTGAAGAGGAAGATTCAGTCTGGCAGCACACGATGAGGCACATCAAGGACACTTGTTGGTTGGACGAGGTGAGGGACAGAGAAGGCATCATTGGATGGGTTTGAAGGTGTACTGGCTGGGATCTTCATCAGAAGTACCTTGTGAAGTGGGCTGATGTGTGGAATAAGGAGGTTCCGGATGAGGTGAGGGTGTCAGAGGATGGGAATGTGGAGATCTGGTGAGATAGGTGCATCAAGACAACACAAGATGAAACATAATCACCCAGATGTTATTGGTGGTAGATTGAGCCGCTTAGGAGTGGAAGTCTGTTATTTCTTGGCGCCTTGGGATAGGAGTGTGGTGAGTTAAGAGGATGAAACAATCACCAACAACTTACCTCTTGCAAAAAAGATTGTGCTGTTATTTGTTGGTTGTTTGGGTGTGGTGTGTGATTGATTGGAAGGGTTTTTTTGGAAGAACCTTGGGATTCTAAGGGCGCGTTCGATTGACCCTATTCCGGAATAAGAATACACGGAGTGATGATTAAAACGGTATGTTTGGCACGTTTCGAAGCTGCAAGGATGATTAAAATATGTTTAAAATCAAGGCTGTTGCCTAACAGGAGCCCGGTAGCCTGGGGCTCCCAAAGAATAGCTCTGGGCTCCTTAATTTTTCACAGCAACGCCTTTCACTTCATATGTTGGGCTCCTAAGTTCTCAGCGTTTAGCTCTGAGGGCCCCTTTAAAATTTTCTTAGGCAGCAGCTTTGAAAATAGCATTTCAGCAAATGTTTGACAATTTTAATGCGAATCTCCGCAAAAACGAAGGATTTCAGACTTGTATTCCATGTATTCCTATTCCGGAATACGGTCAATCGAACGCACCCTAAATGTGTTGGGAGGGATTTCAGCATCCGCAGTCATTGGGACCACCCCAACCCTCCACAAGACACTTACTCTATAAGCCTCAAGTCTGGGGCCAAGGCTTAGCAGTGTTTACGCCTGCAGAGTGAATACCATCTCCTCACGGGTTGTTCTGTTCACCGGCAGAAAGTCAAGTATTACGATACCGCTCAAAGGTAAGTTGACAGTCTCGACTTGATCCTCCAAACTCAATTCTTGCGTCACAAAGTTAGAGACATTGGTGTTTCGAGATGCATAAACTCGAAAAGAACTCAAGAAAGCGATTTGTGTCTTGGAGAAATGAACAATTCCGCTAAGGGAGCCTTTGTTTGCAATATTGATGTTAACTCTAAGCAAGCAAAAAAAGTATTATCTTAATTATCCTTCTGCATGTAGAATAAAAACATTCCAATCTTATTTGTTCACTTGTTCTGAAAAAACACACAAGTTTCCAATGCGTTCCATCTGGGCCGGGCACAAACCCGGGCACTAGCAAAATGACCACAGACATGTAATTTATCAGAGTAATAAGGAGACTTGTTCGAAAGTCGGCACTGTAATCTAAACAAACTGGAATTCCGAATACAGTACCGTGTCTTTCCCATAATGACAAAAGCTGAAACTTCATCATATAAAAGACGATTGGTCAATTACATGTATAGTCTGATTCATTTGCTATCCGTCTTAGCTTTGAAATATTCTCTAATGATTTTGTAAATAGTTAAATTGAAATAAAATGTAATCGAAAGTCAAAGCATTGCATGACATCCGCTTGAGGGTAACTTTGTCCACAAGTGAAATTTGCATTTGTCAACGAAACCAAAACTTGAAACATTTACATTCCCATAATGCAACTGCCTTACAAGACGACTTCAAAAACAACAACCAATATGTTCAAAACAGCCTAACTTCATTTTAAAAAAAAAATTGTGATTTACCAATAATGACCAATAATGCGATTGGGGCAGCGCACGAAGCCTGCAACTATTGCCTTGCGAGCTGGTAGCCAGAGAAAGCTGGGGTACAATCCTCTCTTGACTTTACCCAAAATTTGCATGTTTTCATTTTAACCCAAGTGTTGGTTCTGAGATAAAAAGGACGAGTGCTTGTCATCCATCGTAACTTTAAATTCAACTGAGTTCGGGGCAACAACAGGCTTCTCTTTCTTTTTATTTAGCTACAGTAGAAAAACACAAACTCATAAATTTGAGATCGCTTGCTCATGGCATTATATTTTCTTTGCTTAAAATCAATGATCAATAATGCTTATAATTATTATTGGGGTAAAGAAAGCTTCAGGTTTTAAGTGTTAAGTCAAGCAAGCATGTTCAAGTCGATTGTGAAGAGAGCCGTTTTGTAAAATGATCACAACAGATTATATTCATTGATCCTTTGAGGAAAGGAATGACAGAAACTGTGCATATTTCGTCGCACTTGATATCTGACTCGCTTTTTCAATGCATTTACAACACACAAGTCCACTTTGCTTGTCTAATTTATTTCTCAAGAAATCAGTCAAGCATTAGGCTCATTATTTTTCTTGACACACAAGTTGCAAAACTTGACTCGAGACTCAATTCTCTAAATTTTTGAGGATCGAGAATCGAGTCAAGTTTTGCGCGACTTGCAAGTGACTGTCAACTTACCTTTGCGGGGTACTGTATTATCATCATCATCATCATCATCTTTATTATTATTATCATCATCATTATTATTATTATTATTATTATTGTTATTATTACTCACATGTATCTCTGAAATAGGACATTTCTTTGTTTTGTGATTGAATTCTCCATGTTTATGTACTCCATAGCTTCATTTTTGGACCCTTCCAGTTCATCTTTTTCTTTTTCAACAGCTTTCACTCTGTTGAGCTGAAATCAGTAACACAGAGGCAAATTGCTTGAAGACCAAGAAATATCTCTACATGTACTTCATGTAGGACTGAATATTAAGTTCTCACAAAGCAAATGCCAAAGCCATTCTGTAAGTGACTGTTTAATGTGGTTTTTCAGTGAGTGATTAACCCATCGACTCAGCAGGGGTTCCCCACTGACGAGTAAAATTGTCTGGCGTTAGACAGAGTAAAATACTCTGGCGTTAGACAGAGTAAAATACTAAGTCTGGCCGGTTAAGGCAAGTTTGGACATCAAAGGGTTAAGCTGTAGTGTGATAGTACATGTATTTTCATGTGTGGAGTGCACTTTAAGAGAGATACCTTTTCTCCTCTGGCTTCATTTAAGGTTTCAACGTCATTAGCTAACTGCTCAATTGGCTCCTTGAAGCGGCTTGATCCAATGATGTCCTCTAAATATTCCAGCATGCCTTCTTCATGTTCTGATTGTGCTTTAGGTTTCATCATGGAAATCTGTTCTACTTCACCCTGAAAGAAATTTAAATTTTACATTAATAAAATTAATTGCTTTTATAATATTGCCTCTTCCCTGTACCTCCTACATGTACCTCCCCCACCAAAAAAACCCAACCTACATGTAGCAATAGCAGAGACAAATTCTCAAAATTACATGCGTGAATATCAAAGAAGTAAAAATCATAGCACTCTTCTAATTATTCACCATTTTCCTTGGAATAATAAATCAATTTGTATCATATCTGCTTGAAAATGTTAAACAAGAAACTGTTCTCTACAATGTCTTTACCTACTTTTGAGTATAATACTGTGATGCTGAAGGACCTACAGCTGTAGCTGTGGACTGAGGGGGAAGCACCAAAAAATGCCACTGTGCTAGAGACCTGATGTGGCTTATTGCAACTTTACATGTATCTTAGAGCTGTATTGTGATAGGAAAGACATTTAGAGCTAATATCTGGGGTGATAATGACCTCCATCACTGCATAATTGGACAAGCATTTACTAATTCATTCAAAGAGGGCAAAAGAATGCATGTATGACTTAAGCTGATACACTGTGAGCCTCTTGAAGATTATAGAACCCCCTTTGGCTTGTTCACCTTGCATCCAGCTGCTAACACAACTCACTTGCAAAATTAGAAACCTATTGTGATCCAAGTCAATGCCACAGTCTTTAAGAAGTCTGGCCACCTCTTTGAATGGAACTTTACGGCCATTAACGTGATAGTCAGAGCTGTTGTCTTTCCGAGCTGTGCGAGAAACCACAAATTCACTCCCTGGCACAACTTTAAATTCGTCTCCTTCCTGCACAGAGAAAAAAAATGAAGATGAATCACCACTCCAGAAATGTTACAAGATAAATGTGTAGTGAAAATCTAAGGGAATAAGTATCAGAGGGCCAGGTTTTCTCACATTTCAATATTATTTAGATCTTATATTTTTAAAAATACAACCACACTTTTGAATTCAAGGAACATGTTTTGACGTTTCAAACAACACCATTAGTCATAGTGAGTGTAACATTAAAATTAACAAGATAATCCGTATACACGTATAACTATGATTATGAAAATTCTCAACATCGGATAATGCATTTCGCATGCTCTGATTGGTTCACTCAATCTCGGTTATCAGCTCATATACTACCTTAGTTTGACCTTATATGGTAAAGGATTGCTAAGCTTAAAACATTTTCGCTGGAAAGCGAAATTTCTCTCTGAATAAAGCCAAACATGAAGAAAAACTTTTTTGTAGAAACTTTAGATCAATTCCGACGTTTAGAAGTACGCGAAAATGGAAGATATGTTTTTGTGATGAGCCTACGTCTGTCTGACTACAAGGTATTACACTCAACATCAAATCTTCATCAAGTTTTTTTGATTTCACTCGGATTTTCTCTCTTTTTTCACTCGTATTTTAATACTTCCAAATTTTTGGAGTTTAATTAAACTATTTTTCCATTCGCACTTGTAATGTTGGATATGAGACTGGTTATAGCCAACTCATATGCAACGCGCACTCATGGAATAATTGTTAAATATAACTACTATATACTATATAAACATCATCATCAGACATAGTGAGTATAACATTAAAATGTTTACAAGATAATACGTATATATATATATATACATATATAGATTAAATGTTTGTTACAAGTAGGTAAAATTCAAACTATGCAACAATATTATAGAAACACAACTGACATAATGATAAAGCTTAAAAGTGTAATGCTAAACTTACATGATCGACTTGTTTGTTGAGTTCAGGTTTCAACCTCTCCTTGATTTTGAGTTACATACATACATACATACATACTTTATTTAAGGTATCATAAACAAATAAATACAAGTAATACCCTAAAAAGGAAGTTTAAGAGGTTAACCCTATGTAAATAAACTTCCAAGTTGATAGAAAGAGGTAGCATTATCAATAACTTTGAAGCAAGAAAAAAAAATTCTCATATCTTCAAGCAAATTAGTTTGTGATGTTTTTTTGCAAAAAAAAATTAATTATTGATAATGCTACCTCTTTGTATCAACTCAAAATCAAGGAGAGCTTTCAGTATTGCAAGGTCATGCAAGGTCATGCAAGGTCGCAAGGTCCTTCCTCACTGGAAAATTAGAACCAATTGCATAAGTGACCAGCTCCCAACATTAGTGGCCTCATAGCTCAGTTGGTTAGAGCGTGGCACCGGTATCGCGAGGTTACAGGTTCAAACCCTGTTGAAGTCCTGAATTTTTCAGGCTTCTCTACGCAATTGCTAAAATTGCGTCCATAACTGCGAGGATCATAGCTTTACTTGAATAGTTAATTTGCTGCAGTTGAGCATTTTCCCTTGTTTTGAATATCTGTGGCTTTTACAAAAAATTGTCAGATAGGAAAATTCACATGAACCTGGTGAGATCGAAGACTCCATTTTGAAAACCCTCAAACTTAAACCCAGACTTCCACAAAAAACCACCGGGACACACCTAAAAAATATGGGATACTCAAGCTCCAACGCCATGCGATTGCTCAACACGGTGTGCATTTAATTGTAGGGGATTTCCCAATGGGCAACCAAGCATTTACCAGGGCAACCAAATTTACGGGTTTAGTTGCCCGGCATTTGAACCAGGTCAAGATGGAATGTTTTTAAATTTCGAGCACTGACACTGGCTTTCCTTTCATCGTTGCTTAATTAAGCAGTGTCCATAACTGCAATAAGTTAAACAACTCGACACACTATAGAATTCTATCAAAACCAGAATTTAGGCTCTTTGATAAAGTTCTTGAACTCTTAAACACAAAAAGCAGTCTTACAGTCCTACTGATCTACCTAAAGTGCTATTATCAGGGCTGCTGCCTTAGAAAATTTTAAAGGGGCCCTCAGAGCTAAACGCTGAGAACTTAGGAGCCCAACATATGAAGTGAAAGGTGTTGCTGTGAACAATTAAGGCGCCCAGAGCTATTCTTTGGGAGTCCCAGGCTACCGGGCTCCTGTTAGGCAACAGCCTTGATTATGATAAAAAAAACACTGCCTTTTTTTTTTTAGATTTTGAAAGTGTGTTTGCTTAACAAACAACTGGCAAAAATTTAACTTTAAGCTTTGATTTTAATCCAAAGGCTGATTACTTTGAGTGTAAGATTTTGATTTGGAAATAGGGAAAAGCGACATCATTTACCCACTAGATGTAGCTTAAATTTCAATGTGTAATTGCAGCTTATTATATATGCAAAACATATGTTCAAAAGTCTGAAAGCCCAAAACTTCTGTGCTGCACATTAATTCAGCCACATACACACCATAGGGGGTTTTGATTAGCTTTTTGGTAAGCGGCTGGTTTTGTGAAGTAGGCGGCTGTGGCAAGAAAGAAGCACCTTCTCCCTAGGGGGTCTGGGAGCATGCTCCCCCATAATATTTTGAAATCTAGGAACTCGGATATGGCATTTCCAGCAATCTGGGCATCAACATCAATCACAAATATTTACTAACACGAAGCTACACATGGCCAAGTTGTTGAAATACAACAAAATATCGCCTCCAGCTGCACGCTTTGTAGTTGTCTTCCATTTTTAATAAACAACACGTGGAAAACTAGAATGACGTAGTGAGTGAATGCGGTAATGCATCGTTTGGACAAAGACTTCGGATGTTTACGATAACAAAAAATTTTAATTAATGCACTTCAAAATATCGAGCATATGAACATAAGGTGAAGGAAATCTAATCCCAACATCCCTTGCAAGATAAACATGAAGTCACGATCTCCGGTTACTAAACTTCCAGTTTGTAATATGAACGTAGCAAATGTGATCAAGGCAACATTTGGCACTAGTCTTTCTCCTCTATTCATCCAACATGGCGGACTGCAAAAATCGCGTTGGCGAGTGGCAAAGGAGAGTGCAAATAACTAGGAATTCATAGAAAATATCCAACGTCCAAAAAAGAGCAGAACATACAGCAAAAGGTTTCTTGATATTCTGGTTGTTTTATGGACTTATAATAAATTAAATGGATTGAAGTGAAACGGTGAGAACCGTGTAATTTAAGCTTCTCAAAAAAGTAGGCGGCAATGACTTAGGGAGTAGTCGGCGGAATTTGCCGGTTGCCGGCTTCTAATGAACCCTCCACACAATGCATTCTTAAAAGCAGCGATTCTTTGACATCCCTTTCTCCTCAATCCAACTCTATCGAGACTTTAAAGTTAGTTATGGCAGACCATTAAACACAAAAATTCCAGTAAAATCAACAGCTGTCTTTTTGAAAAGAAGGCTTAAAACTTGGGTCACTTAGTGTTTACAGCTGTAGTCAACATACATGTAGTTGTGAAATCCAAAGGAAAAGAACAATTCATTTTTTGGTCATAGTAACACTTTAACAAGTGAATGAGGTTCCCTGAAGCAGATAGACAAAATGGAGGTCAAGGAACAAACAGCTTTCAATTCTGAGAGGACAATATAGCAATAACAAAAGTGCAATGAAAATTGTCATGAAAAATACAGACCTCCAACCCAGCTAAGGGAACAATGTTGTCAAAGGTTCAAATCCTGGCCTGTTGTAGCTTCTAGCCTGTTTCTGGCCCCCTAGTTACCACTTTGATTACAATGAAGAGTTGTTTCCGATCCCTTGCTACAAAACGTAAAACCGTACACTTCTTACAGTAATTTTAAAAAAGGCCTGCAAACGGACGTAACAACAGTGGGGCGCCCTATTTGTGAACCGACTCTTCCTCCAATTTTAATTAACCCCCCTTTGGCTGAGATTCGTTGGACGGGAGAGGAAGCTTCTAGATCTTCCACAGGCAGCCTCCGTCAAATAAGCTTATATGCACGCAAAAACTAGCTATAGCCACGCGACTTACCAAATCGATGATTTTCTGAAAGTGTACCGAAACGGTGCAGCTTTGAACGTTCTGGTGATTTTCAGAATTGTGTATCAACTGAGCGACTTTCTTCGTCCGAATCATTTTTGATCGGTAGCCAAAAACAAACAACATAGCATCAATGACATTCGATTTCCCGCTTCCATTTGGACCAACAATCGATGAAAAGTTCTGAGGGCAAAAACACAAAACAAAAAAAAGCAGGCATAATATTAAGAGGAGAAAGTCAATACAAGTAAGACGAAGCTTAAGTCATATTTAACCTAAGAACAGGGTTAAGTTAACATTGCATTTGCAAGATGAGTTCCAGGACGATCTGACAGTTGCTTCGATTACCTTATGAAATGGCCCTAGTTCCTGGATTCCTGCGTAGGACTTGAAGTTTTCATTGACTATCTTTGTAATCATTAGTCGGCTTGTATTATTTTCCGTGGTAGTTGTTTCTATGTCCATCTTTTCCTGAGTTTCTTTTGCTTGTTCGTTGGGGACAGCATCTTCCGCCATTTTGTACTTTGTTTTTGGCGCCAAATACTTTTCCCATGGTGCTGTTCGCTGAACCCAACATCAAAGTAACGCAACTCTTTGTTAGGGAGTACAGTACCTGATAACGTTTTCTTTTACATTTTAGACCATTTTAATCACCCTTACCATTTACCAAAAAATTTCGAAAGCTTCGGTTGGAATGCAAATGGTAAGGCTATTTTTGAAGGGACAAAGCTTAAAAGATCGGTAAACAGACCCGTAAAGGTCTTCTTTTTTTTACATGCAAAGTGGGATTACTTAGAACACTTGTCCTACCACACGAACAGGTTTATCAAATAAACAATACATGGTCTGGTTTTCATAAGGACATTCAAGAAATCGTCACGATTTTACGAGAAAACTGTTTCGCATGTTGGACGATTGATAAGATCATTCGGGAATATGTGAACAGGGAAATTGGTTCCGCCATTCAGACTAGTAATAATAATGAAGTAATTGCTAGGGTTAAGGTCTTATATGCGGACACGCAGGAAGAGGCTAGGATTACTGTAAGTCATGGCTAGGGTTAGTCTGCGAGCAGTTGGTTTCTCCTTCGCTTCCCGAGGGACAAACCGAGAAAGGCAAAGATCTCATGTATGAGGCCTATTAACTATTAGGGGTTTTCGGGATACGGGATATTCGCGGAAAAAATTACCGGGATACGGGATATTTGAGGAAAAAGTTATTGGGATACAGGATATTGAGAAGTAGTTTCAGGGATACGGGATATTCGCCAAAAAATTGTAACATATCAGATGTTTGATGAGAAACGTTCTTGGATTACTAAATACATGCCCTTTTCTGTATTTTTGTTGATGATTAGATATAAATAAAAAATATATAAGTGTAAAACAAATCGTTTTTGATTTTCTTGACCAGCCATCGGTTCATCATGGGCGCTATGTGGGGGTAACATGAAGCGCCACCTGATCAAGGCGAGACCTCTGTAATGGCGCAGGTCAAAGCCATTCATGACGTTACGGCGTGTATTTATAAAATCAACTACGACAAACCAGTCTCCAAATGTCCTTTCAGACAAAAATTGAAGAGCAACCAAAGGATAAACTTGTTGAGAGTTTAAAAGTGTCATCCGGCCTTGTGAGCGAACGAAGGAGCTCGGAATTTTTGACTTCAAAATAAAACTTCAGTAGAAGCGAAATGTGCCCAAGGCCGAGTTTCCGAAGGTACGGATATTTGCAATTGATAGTCAGGATCAGTTTGAAGTTGCCACACCTCTTCTCCAGTAACATACAAAAAATGACCGATACTTTAATTTCCGGGATATTTGTATCCGGAATTTATGGGACAAAAAATTACGGGGATACGGGATATTAAGACCCCCCTAATGGGGCCTCATGTATATAACCACCACGAGTCCCCAACTACGTAAGACACGCTAAATAATTTAATTTCCCACAATTCAGTCATCCATATACATTTCCCTTCATCTATATCTATTTACCTCCATTTATAAAAATTTATCATCATCTGTATTAATGTACATTCACTGGTCATTTACCATCATTTACCTTCAATCATATTCATTAACCCTCATCAGGGGCGCCCAATGTCAATTTTCGGAAAATATCTGTTCGGAAGACGATTTGAGATCTCGCATTTTCGGAACATTTGTTGTAAATTTCTTGCTTGCCTGCCTCTCCTAGGATTTTCCAACATTTGAAAAATGGTATAATTGCCCATTTTTAACGGATTTTTACCCTAAAAAGGTCACCTAGAATTTTCGGAAGCCCTTTTTCTGCCTGAAAATTTCGAAAAGGTAAGTTTTGATCCCTATAATTTTCGGATCACTAGACTTTCAGCTAGGAAATCCGAACAGAAAAAATTTTTAGGGGATAAAATATGCCTATATTTACCGTTAAATGCTAAAATATCGTTTAAAAATGTCTTGTTTAAGTGGTTTCGAACTATGTTCGGGTGCCTCGGCCTCATATACTTTCATGTACCTTCAATCATCTTCATTTACCCTCATATACCTTCATCTACCCTCAATCACGTTCATTTACCGTCATTTTCTTTCATTTACGTTCATTTACCTTAATATACCTTCATCTACATTCATTCACGCTCATTTGCTGTCATTTCCCTTCATTCACATTCATAATTATACCTTAATATACCTTCATTCATGTTCATTTACCTTAATTTTCCTTCATTCGCCTTCATTTACCTTGATTCACCTTCATTCACGTTTCTCTACCTTCATCTTCCTTCATTCACTCCATTCATCTACTTTCGTCTACCTTCATTCATGGTCATCAACCCACATTCACATTCATATACCTTCATCTACCTTCATTCAAATTCATTTGCCTTAATATACCGTTATTTATTAAAAACTGGATCATTAGATAGATCATTCGAGAGTTTTGATTGGCTAAGCCATCATGGGTTATGAGCCATTATACCATGATCTACAAACACGGCAAGCATATGCGTGATTTTTTGGGCCTTTTTATTTTTATTTTAATCTAGTTTTCTATATTTTTGGGGCGTTTTTAATAAAAAAATGATTCCACTCGCGCTTGTTGGATATGAGATGATTATAGCCAACTCGGCGCTACGCGCCTCGTTGGCTATCTATCATCTCATATCCGACGCGCGCTCATGGAATAATTGCTAAATACATACATAAACTTTATTTCATCTCGAATTTCAAAATAACTACAGCAGCTAATGTCTGTGCAGCTAAAACACATACCATATACAGAGACATACTAAAGACATAATATTTAAAGATATATTCATTAAAAAGAAAAGCCGCTGTACAAAATGCGGCCCTAGGTTCTCTTTTAAAACCAGTAAACTCATAGGTACGGATAATATCAGGTAGCGCATTCCGCAACTAAGCTGATACGTAAGAAAAAAGAACTAAGACCATACCTGGTTGTTCTAGGTTTATTGAGGGACAGAATGTAATTTCCGCGAAGATCATGCATAAGAAGAGGACCGGAGAGAAAACGTATTTTTCATATCAGCAGAAAAACCCTTTTTTGTCCAAAAAACAAAAAACAAAAAAGAAACATACTTTTATAAAGTAATATGAGGAAATTTTGAATGCGCTTATTGCATAGAGATGTAGAGTTTGAATTAAGTAGTAAGAGGACAGGTGATCTGCAAATACAAATCTCGTCATTCTCTTATTTACATTATACCGTTTCTTTGACACGAGCTAGATTATAGCGAAATGAAAGCACAACTTTCTCGCGAATTTTCTATGATAAAAACTTGTTCAGAAATCCATACTCTACGTTAACAGCACACACCACGCCTACTCCTGAGTATCTGGCTAGAAATCTTTTTCTCTGGCTGCGCTTCAGCCATTCGATGAGGGCTAGTCTCGTGCTTCTTAAGTTTCCTCGCTCATGCCCAAAAAGAATTCTGGGTAATTCTGCCATTCCATGACAAGGGAAGACTCCCGATTCTCATTTCTCATTTCATTGTTTTTTTCATAAGTGTCGGGCCACCCAGTCCTACCAGCAAAATACCGCATCGATTGAAATTTTTAGCTTACAGAACTTGCCCAAATTGTATCGGTAGGTCCTGGAATTCGTCCACAGAAAGTTCACTCGCGAACCGCCATGTTTACAACATAGCATTTTAGGCGTCCCCGTCTGCTTGAAACTATCTCTCACCTCTGTGTTTTTTAAAGGGTTGCCTTTACCCACATTCCGGCTTAATGATGCCAGCGTGGGAGATTCTGTGGACGAAGATGGCCCAAGAAACCACTTATGAAATGATAAACCTACCAGATTAAGGCGAACTCGCTTGCTCTCCTAATATGAACTGGACATTTGTCACGTGATGTTCATACCTGAGCCCACATTGAACCAAAACGACAGATGTTTCAATGAATACTTCTTACACGGGTCACACGGCGGAGCCAAGTGGTCAAACACTAATCTCCATCCCTCAAACTGACATTGGACATTTCGTAACAATTACACGACGCTATATCCCTTGTTCATATTGAGAAGCTTACCGCTCTAAAAAGAATGAATACAGGCAGAATTACAGCTATAGTTCAACAAGAAATAGCGTTTCTTTCAATTGTTTTGCTGGGTACTACTATTTCAATACTCTAAAAAATTCGATTTTCCGGGAGGTTCTTTGTTAGTCTGGTGGATATCGGAAACTGCAAGGTGAAGTTCAACTCTTTGCCTCGCCTATTGTGAATCTTCTCAGCTTATTTAAAATATTTTCTTCGTTGAAGTAGATTTGAAGTCTAAAGTAGACTGTACGTCGTATAAGTTGAATAAAAAGGGAGTTTCAGTTTGAGGGATGGAAAGAAGTGATGACCGAGCCAAGTTCTGGAGACCGTTTATCGCCGAAAAAGTACAAAAAAGAAAAAAAGAAAAAGAAACAAGCACTTAGCACTTAAACGGTTAACAAATAAGTGATACAAAGAGTGGGGAGTAATAATCATGACCGCCTCTCTGTGCAGTGCATCGTTTCTGAGCTATTTGTCGAATCATTTCCCGCACCTTTGCAGAGTTTTGTATGGAGCCGCCATGTTGTTCGAGCCTCCGTTGTGCACCAAGTTTTACTTGGTAACAAGTTTTAACACTTTTTCCTATGAAGGATGCATGCCATCTTGTCTGTAAGTGTTAGATATTGAATAAGGCATTAGTTTGTGGAATAGAGCTGTTGTTGGCTTTGTTAGGAGAGGGTCTCAATGGGGTTAACCGTTAGACGTGACACGTCAAGAAAAGTTAACCGGTAGGCGTGAAAATGACAAAAAAAAAACCGATTGCCGTGAAAAAAATTAAAAGCATTTAGCGTGATTTTTTTACTTTTAAAAGTGGAATAGGGAGTGCTTCGAAGTATTTAGAGACTTCAGGGCACTCGACACCGTTTTACCTCCTTTGCTCTTCTCGTGGACATTCCCCTTCGCTAAGCTTGTTTAACAAGACAAAACAAGTCCCAAATAACCCCCAGCAAGAGAAAATGAGGTAAGAAAGCGGACCCCCATGCCTATCACAGTTTTTAAAACTCTATTTTTGGTTTCGCAAAGCTATTTTAAGTTTTCGTTCCCAACGCCACGAATATTTAAAATTTCATTACGTCATTGCAACTGGCCAATCAGGTGCCTCTCTAAAAATAGCTGCGTAGTTAAGATGAGATTTAAAAAATACATCATTGGCCCGTGTATGGGAGTTCCGTTCTCTTACCTCATTCTCTCTTGCCCCCAGTTGGAGGTCTTGACAAAAATGTCAGTCGCATTCTGATGACCAATGACTTATTCTTTTCAATGTGTACTTACACCCTACTAACTAACACAGAGAACCCCAAAAAGCAAAAAAAAAACCTTTCATTTTCAATGAGGGACGTTTCTTTGTTTTTCGTGTAAGTTAACCGTGACGGGAAAGAAAATAACCATTAGCCGTGAAAAGCCAAATTTTCTAACCATAGTCGTGAAAGCTATCCTCCCATTAATTGAGACCTCCTTAAGAAGGTAGAATCCAAGGAAAGCTTCCTATTTTGTTCCTATTTTGGGGTGAGAATTCCTACTTTTTTTATTTTGGCCACTGTTTTTCCTCGGAGTGTCATTTGTCACTTGACACCCTGGTAGATGGAGGTAGCTGAAGGTATATTATAACGTAAATGAACGTGAATGAAGGTAAAACAAGATAGATGACGGTAAATGAACGCGGATGAAGGTAGATGTAGGTAGCTGAAGGTAAATGGACGTTACTGAAGGTATATGAAGGTAAATGAAGATAATTGAACGCGGATGAAGAAAGATGTGGGTAGCTGAAAGTAAATGAACATGAATAAAGGTATATTAAGGTAAATGGATGTTAATGAAGCTAAGCTAAGGTATATGAACGGGAATGAAGGTATGAAGATAAGTGACGGTAGTTGAAGGTAAATCAACGTGAATAAAACAGACGAAGGTAAATGAAGGTCAATGAACGTGAATGAAGATATATTAAGGTGAATGAAGGTAGATGATTGCGATTGAAGGTAGACTAAGAACTGAGCGGCCAGATCGGGTATTTGGAAGGTCTAACTCTACAACGAATTCAAATTAACACACTTCGGGGATGATATATATATATACTCCTCCAGAAGAATGCGAGGGATTATCCTGAAAGTGTTCCTTCAAATTGTTGCATTTTCTTTGCAAATTATTGGGTCTGACCGGCCAGTTCTGACAAAAGGAAAGCGCCCTAAGCTAGATGAAGGTAAATAAAGGTAAATGAAGGTAGATGAATGTGAATAAAGGTAAATGAACTTAGATGAACGTGAATGAAGGTAGATGTAGGTAGCTGAAGGTAAATGGACGTTATTGAAGGTAAATGAAGGTAAATGAACGTGAATAAAGGTAAATGACGATAAATGAACGCGGATGAAAAGAGATGTGGGTAGCAGAAGGTAAATGAACGCGAATGAAGGTATCCAGATTAAGGTGAATGAATGTTAATGAAGGTATATGAACGTCAATGATGGCGCATTTTCTCTTCAGAATTTAAAATTTTAGGAGACATTTTCTACCCTAACCTCAGTATGATTTTTTAAAGCGCCTTTCCTTTCAATGATACCCTCAAAGCTGGGTGTTGCATGATGTCAACCAAGCGAAAAGATGACCAATAGCGTCTCGCTGTCATAGTATATTCGCTGCAAGAAAAGAAGCATGATATTTTTGCCTTCCCTCTTTTGTCATGATGTCGGTTGAGAGTGACATGAAATATAAGGTGAGTAGTCCTCTTTGAGTATTAGGGAGCTTACGAAACGACGACGCCGACGGAAACGACGACGCTACAAAACAATAGGTTTAGTGAGCAAAATCAATGGCTCTGCACGCTCTGCACGTGCGTTTTACATTTTGGTACATTTCTTTGCCGTCATGTCCTCAATGACGACGTGAAATGACCAAATTCAAGGTTCCGTGGAGGACATTAGCACATGACGATTAATTTTCAGTTCTCTCTCTACGCTTCCACCCCACTCATACCAGTTTAATTCCTCGACAGTTGCTACACATTTTTAACGCGAAACGACATGAAATAATTTCGTAGTGATATGAATAACGCGAACTTGTATTTTAAAATGAAGTCCTCGTAGCCGAGGTCGTCCTCGTTTCGTAAGCTCCCTAAGTTCCCTAAGCACAACTATTGGTGAACAGGAAAAACAGACATGAAATTAAACGCATTTTCAGTGTTAGGCTGCGTTCGATTGACCGTATTCTGGAATAGGAATAAATGAAATAGAAGTTAGAAATCGTTCGTTCTTACGGAGATTCACAATAAAATTGTCAAAATGCTATTTTAAACATATCTTTATTATCCTTGTTGCTTCAAAACGCCAGACAAACTGTCTTAAGTCATCACTCCAAGTATTCTTATTCCGGAATAAGGTCAATCGAACGCGCCCTAAGAGAACACTATTTACGTGGTTGGTACTTTAAGCAGGATTATTAAAGTGTATCATAATAGGGTGTAATGATGTAAAAGGTTATGTATAAAGATGAATAACTATGTACACCCAAGTATAACCATATTTCTAATAATTTATGCGCTTTATGATACACTTTAATAATCCTACTTCAAGTACATGCCAGTGACGTCCGACATCAACCGCTGACCACGTGGGTGTGAAGGTGGGCTCCCACACAAAACGAAAAAAGACAATAACACCCTTCCCACAATTGCGCAACGCACAAGCATGAAACTTATAAACAAATATAAGTTTATGATTTTAATTTAAGAGAGGGAAAAAAAAAAGAAAATTGTAGATCCTAATATTACCGAAAAAAAGAAAACCTAAACTTGCTTAATATTACAGACTAATTAGGGTACATAAAACTAACCTTACTTAAATAATTGTCTATTCCTTTACAAAACTTAACGATAATACTAAATATACTAATTACTTTACTCTAATATTTACAGTCAAACAGTTCAGTCTTTCAACAAACCCGCAGCAAAACCCTCGACAAGTTCTTTCCCACCTCGGCGCCTCCTTCTCTTCTGGCAATCAATTTATCCTTTCACACTTTACTGCACTCGCGTCACTTTCGTCGAGTTTTCTCTTCTTTTTGCTTATCTCAAGCTTCTTTAATTCTTTGAAGGATTTTCCTCACTCGCCGCCACTGACAAAGGGGTTTTGTCATTGATTCTTCCGGCAGCTCCCGCTAATGACTCTTAGCAGTGTTCTCCGTTCTTTTCCCTTTTTCGATCCAGCTTTCGTTCTTCAACTCTTTGCTTTCCTGAACGTCAACAAACCTTGCGCCAACCATATATAATCTGGGCCAACGCCCTGTCACCTATTCTTAGCTCACAAATTATCACTTAACATGCATTCTTAATTTTCCTACAGACTACAATAGTGTTACAATAACATTTCACATAACAATATGACGTTAATTACAAGATATCAAGCGATGTTACTAACACTAAATAATCAATACTTATGAGCTACAATTTGACAACTATGATACAACGATTTAAATAAAAATAGACGAAAAAAACATATGCGATAAGGGAATTTTATTTCCGTGACGGTGGGTATCATTGAGTCGTAGGGCTTGTATATAGGAGAGGCAAGCTCCTACTCCTGGGCTCCCGAAGAAAAACAAGAAACTCAAAAAGGTGGATGCTCTTCCAAAGTCATTGCATGAATCCCCTTCCAAAAGGAGTCAGGACTTGACAAATTACTCAGGGAGATAACAGTAAACATTTGCAAGACGCTTGATCATTTTATGTGACTTTGGTTCAGGTTCTTATTCCGGATTCCGGATTTTAGGCAAACCCCAATGGCTATCTTTAAAAATAGGGAACGGGGAATGGGGAATCTTTAAAACAAGGAATCTTTAAAGCAGATCTAGAGAATCTTTAAATCGCTTCAGTATAAGAGAAAGGCAGACATCAAGCATGAAGATTCGTTCACAAAGCAATCGTTTCCAGTAAAAAAAGAAGCTGGACTGGGTTTTGTTAAATCACTTTAACGCTTTCACGAACGTAAACTAGAGTCACGTTCAAAAACAAAAGAGGGCTAGAACTACATTTAAAGCTCTGAAAGAAAATCCAGGTGCAGCCAGTTCTCAGCATTTTTCCGCATCATTGTCAAGGTCGGGCAACAATTTAAACAGACAGACTGCCAAAGAGAGGGAAATTAATGAAAATACATTTAAAAAACCTTTCAAACTCGGTTTTAAGCTGGTTTTAACTGATGACCAAGTCAGCTTGATATCTAAAGCTAGGGTTTAAATCATACCCGTGACAAACAAAAACAACGCAAGACATCAACTTTTACGTGACTTTGAAGTTTTCCGGCGCAACTGACGAATACGTCTTCAGTACATATTTCACTGTAAAAGATAAGGAACCAGTTTCATATAAAATCTTACTAGGTACCGCCAGTCCAACGATCAGTTGCCCTTGAGAGCTTCTTGGAAATTTCAGAGAAGGAGATCACTTTCCGAGACACAAGAGTATACAAAGGAGAACGATTCGAAAAATAATCTATCTTGATATCAAAACATATCAGAAGCCGACTGAAATCTTCCAACATACGTATTTTACTTCTTGTCACCCGCCCAGCGCCAAGAACGGTTATATCAAAGCAGAGGCTATTAGGCACTATCTCGATTCAAAGCCCGCCTTGAAGAGCGGGGCTACCCTAAGCATCTTATCGAGAGAACACCATCTGAGGTCAATTTTTCTGAAAGATAGTCGGCACTTAAACAAAAAGCCAAAACCAGCGAGAAAATCCGACCATTTGTCACAATATATCACCCAGTGGTGTCAAGTTTGCTTACGAGCCAAGTGGCCCAACACGCCGGCGCCTATCCCAGGTTTCCGTAGCATGAAGCAACTAGGAGTATTTCTACTCCACCCTGGATGGGATGCTAGTCCATCGCAGGGTTACCCCCCAGCATTAAATTCGCCGGTACTCATTTATACACGTGGACAGAGAGGAGGAGAAAGAGAGAGAGGTGGAGAGAGGCACCGTGGGAGTAAAGTGTCTGGCACAAGAACACAACAAAATGTCCAGGGCCCGGACCACTCGCTCCAGAGTCGAGCACACTAACCATGACGCCACCGCGCCTCCCACAAAAAAAAACTCGCTTTAAATACTGTAATTTGCATTATCTGATATAATTTTTCCTTGATAATGGAGTCATGACCACTCCGAAACGTCGGATTTTATCTTTTATATCCTTCGTTTTGACAGTTTTATGCTTAATTTAAAGAAAGTCAAATCTTCCAGCAACACTGACGCGCAACTGGTAATTTATTCCAGTTAACCATACAAGAAGCCTCCTTTTATATCATACAAGAGGGGTAAATCACTCAAGGACATGTTCGCTAAAGCAAAATTGAGAATTGAAGGTTTCACAATGATCTGTAAATGGGAGACCGTGCAGGTCTGTCACATTCTTTCAAATACCCCATTTTAAAGATTCCTCATTTTAGGGGTGCTTTCCTTTTGTCAGAACTGGCCGGCCACACCCATTAGTTTGCAAAGAAAATGCAACAATTTGAAGGAGCACTTGCACGATAATACCTCGCATTCTTCTGGAGAAGTATATATCATCCTCGAAATGTGTTAACTTGAATGCATTGAAGAGTTAGTCCTTCGAAATGCCCCGTCTGGCCGGCCAGTTCTGTCAAATTGAAAGTGCCCTAAGATTCCCCGTTTTAAAGATCCCCTGTTTTAAAGATTCCCCATTTTAACGATCCCATGTTTAGAAGATTCACCCATTCCCCTCAAGCGAAGAGTACATTGACTACAAATAACTCTCACAACAAAAATACTTCTCCCAGGAAGGCGGGAGCGCAAGCAGATTGAAAACAATTTGCCGGCACAACAGCCAGCAGATACACACCTGCGGAACACGTTGGATGCCCCTGTATTTAATTTGAACTTACAAATATAAACATGATTTTGCTGATAAAATCATCATCAGAAGTCCTTTCATACTCACTGAATAGCATCGTCTCCTTTGAATGAGATAGAAAAGTTTGACATAAGGCTGCTGTCATCGTCAGAATTTAAGGGAGTGTCGGCAGAGTTGATGAGCCAATGTTCCAAAAAAGGCATTAAGGATACTGCTGCTTAGAGGTGAATTTTTTAATAATCCCATGCAACTTAAACGTTGTGGCTGTACTTCATATTTGGTAGGATATTTTTCAACCAAAATGAGTGTGATTCGAATGGTGCAAAGTGGAACAAATAGCAATAGGCAAAAAAAGAACAAAATCAATAACTTGAAAAAGTGAAAGAACTTCACAATGGAAAATCAATAACGTTCCAGGTATATTGTTGATGCCCAAAAATTCTCAGTACATCTTTTATTACCTAATGCCAGAACAGGAAAATACGAATTGTGCTGATAAGTTAATTTCTGAACCTCCTAGAAGAAACTTGTTGTCCATACACAACAACGGTTCCTAATACAACTTTTTCTGAACTAAATGTTTCTTTTTTCATTTTATTTTAGTTTCAATGTTCTTTTAAATTCATCTGAATGTTAGTAAGAAAGGTGAACACAAAAGTGGTCAAGTTGCTTGAAAAGATGGCAACGTTTCTTATATTACTTGTCTTGCTCTTAATGATCACTAGCTAGATTATTAGCTAATGACAAAAGAATACTTTTGCTGGTAATTAGTAAGATACCACCTTGTGAATCCCCAAGCCAATGTTAAATTAAATAATAAGAAAAGATAACACCTTCATGCGATTAGCAAAGTGTCATTACAGAAGCCTTGACCCATTGAATCGTAACCCCCTACCCCCCCTTCCCCCACCCCAACTGTCTGGTGTTAGACAGGGTAAAATCTAGTAAGTCTCACTCCCGTGAGTCAATGGGTTGGATCAAGTGGATGTAGAGGTTGTTAACAAAATGCAAAAATTGACAAATTAGCCACTTTTGTCACAGTTACAGGCATTTGAATGAATCTGCTTGGGGTCCTTAACTAGCCAAGGTAATTACCACATGAATGTGATAACGTCATTGTGAAGAGCTACTGATACCAATCATGCATAGGCTGTACAGTCAAGCGTCATCTGGCCATAACACTGATAAGTACAGAAGGTGACAAGTTTTCAATAATTATTGACAAAGGTAAATCATCTGTTATAACTGCAGCATTTATAAAGTCACTTTGTCTTTCAAAAATTAATATCCCTTCTCCACATCCACAAGAAATTTAAGTGTCTCTCCTCTTTCATACAAGGAAATGTTTTCCACAAACAAATCTGCAACCTTAAAATAAAAAAAGTATCAGCAAAGCACTTTTCCCCCAACCTAAACTGAAGTTCAACTCCTCTGCTGTACCTCAAAAAAATCCAGATCTAACCTTTACATTTACCTTATTGTTGGAAACAGGTAGCAAAAGTTTACACTTAAAGGGACACTTTGTGTTGGATGTCAAAATCGGGCGTGTTCAAAGTACAGGAATCTGTGTACGTAAGTGAACAGTTAGTTCCCAACCAAAACAAAGTAATGGAACTGGTCATTTTAAGAGAAATTTCGAAAAAAAACCTTTTTTACCTTTTAGGGGTAAAAAACCGGGTTTTGGTTCCTCTTAGGGCATTCAGCCTCAAAAGGTCCACAGCGGGAGCTAAGCTGTTCTTTTTCATTTTGTCTAATTAATACCCATAATTTTGTACCTCTTTAGGGGTGAAAAAAATATCATGCCACACCCACAAGAAAGGATCTTGGTACCTCTTAGGGGTTCTTTTTACAATTTCTGATGAGCACCCCCGTCCTTTTTATATGGGAGTCCCCCCATGCATATTACTTGCCAAAACAACCACTAGTTTCTATAACCATTTATCCTGTCACAAATAAACCAGGCTCCATGGCAAGATGTCAGCAACTGCCATGTTTATCTCCACCAAGATTTTTTTGTTATCCATTCCATCCAGGGAAAGAAAGTACATCAGGAACCCATGACCCGGAGCCTCCATCTCCATTGATTTATTTTTAGATTGAATTTCCCGCGAATGAGACTCCCACAGGAGGCTGATGACCAATTACAAGAAACTAACCTGACATCATAGGGTCACCGAACCGGAACTGCCTTTGTTTTGTTGTGTTTTTTTTTCCCGAAAATGTAGTCTAAAAATAAAGCGGTCTGTAAAAACGCCGTGACATAGGCCCAGTATGGGAGTTGGCAGCTCCGGGTCATGGGTTCCTGAGTACATACAAATCGTACAGACCATCAATCTTTCGAAACATGGAACATGCAGTGTTGTTTCTTCAAAAAATTTTATATTCACTGAAAAAGAAAACTGACAAGTACTACTGGAGTATTTCCATAAGAAAGGGAAGGGAGTAGCTGCTCCTCACGTGAGGAGCAGTACTTGGGGGAGACACTCTGTGATGTTATTTTCTGTATTCCAAGACACAAGTGATGTTGAAGTTAGGGAGAAGAGCAAGGAGACATTTTGCGATGGTCACTAAAATCACCATGCATCTAATTACAAGCATTTCCAGACATTATCTTCCTTTTTTCTCCCAAAGTTGTTTAAAAGTGTTCAAAATCAAACCCTGATCTTTTAAAAATTTATCAGTTTATAGTACTTACCATGTTTATACATGTATACAAGCAGGCACATGTACTTGTCAGTGAAATTTAACTTACCTCCTCTGGGAATGTCACGGCAGCTATGTGAGGTGTAATCACTACTTGAGACATCTTCCACAAGGCACTTTCCTTTGGCAATGGTTCTACTTTAAACACATCTAAAATTGCACCTGATATCCATCCTTGATGTAATGCATGGATAAGGCTTTTTTCATCAATGATATCTCCTCTGCCAACGTTAATAAAAACAGGAGAATTGTTTTTGCCGCATTCTAGCACACTTCCGGACAGCATATTCTTAGTGGCAGGTGTACTTGGCAGTATATTGCAAACATAATCACAGGACTGTAGCAGCTCAGGGAGATTTGACAAAGTGCAATAATGATCCACAAAAGTTGTTTCCTGGCATTTTTCCTGGCGTCCCAATCCCCACACAGTCATACCCATAGATTTGCATGTTTTGGCAACTGTCCTTCCTATATCTCCAAGACCTAAAATGCCTATGCTTAGTTGAGGCATCAAACGGTATTTGTTTTTCTTCCTCCAGATTTCATCCCTTTAAGAAAGCAGTAAAACAGTAAATTTCAAGATCTCTTAAACTTCTCAAATATTTATAAGAACTACCGGTACTTGTTAATGGGGAATAATACACATATATGTTACTCACAAAATCACACCATTAGACATTTAAATTGCCAAAAATCCATTTCAATAATGAACTGGAACAGACTGATAATATCAAAAACGATTCATACATGTGGGCCCAATCTTTGTCTTTCTTACAAGGGAAACAGCTAGTTTTGTTTTTCTGAGAGTCCTGACTTTCCCTTCAACAACCGCAACAAATTAAAGAAACATTCAGCGTGGGTGACAACTGTGGAATTGTGTCCCAGTTGGGATACATTTGAATTTGATCATGGCATGTGACCAAGAATCAACCAATCACAGTGCTCATTTTATTGAGTGAAAGTCTAGGTATATATTAACAATAACTATTCTCTTGGACTTGATGACCTCACTTGATTTCCATCTTGTAAAAAGAGATTAGTAAGTTGCTCCTTGCCATCAAGATTAATCAAACAATTATGCCCCCAAGACTACCCTAGAGAAAGGAGCCATTGGGACCCTGGCTTGTTGATACAGGTGGTTGCTCTACTCAAACCAGCTGCCAACTTTTGATAAATATCCCTGAATTCTTCAAAAGTTATTGTTCATGTGGTTTATGGTACAGAGAGGAAGGGTAAAATTTAATCCTCCCCTGATGCCCCAAAAGTGTTTTCCAGTCTCACAAAGCTACACTTCCAAGTTGCCTAATGTGTCAAAAAGGGGTCGTGTAGTTTTCTTATTGTCCTGAGATGAAGTTCAGTTACTATTGCTACATAAATCTATAAGTTTAGAATCATCACCACTCACAACCTCTCAAAATTCACAATGTAAGCCCTTGTAACTGATTCATAAACAACTTAAATCTGTCAGTCAATAGTTTTTTATCATTTGGCATTATAAGAATACAATACCAATCTAACATAGTTCCTGTTACATGTTGACAAAAATTTTCAAAGTAATTTTTCAGTCTTTATTGAAAGTGAATCTTAAAAGTGTCACTCACAATAATCTTGCAAATTCCCTGCAAAAATGTCTCAAATTAGCCATTTTTTGCATCAACCCATTAGGAATTTGGCTCGAAAGGGAAGGGATTTGGGGCACAAACCCAAGACACAACCTATAGCAGAAAAAAAGGTATACTTGAACAATAAAATGAATAGTTATTGTTATTGTATTGCACAACAATAACAATTATTGTTTTAAGTTGTCTAAATTTAGAACTTTCTGTTTCTGTGTGACAATGCTGTTGTTCTTTTTTAGGCTCTTACATATTCTGAAGAGGCTAAAGCCCGCAGCACACAGTGAGAAAAGAGCTGAGCAAACTGTGGTTTCCTCACTTGTGTGGGGAAATTTTGGTGAGAAATTTGGTTCGCGAGGGGCGTGAGGATAAATCAAACATGTTTGATATTTTTGGCCTTGCAAAGCAAATTCCTCACTATGTGTGGCCATCATGAGAATTGAGCTGAGCTCGGTCATTCAAGCATCAAGCATCCAATAAGCATTAAGCGTCCAATAAAATACATGGCATTCTCACAAGGCATCAGTGGCGTCAGAATTTCTTCCTCCGACGCCATCTTGAACCACTGAAGTCATGTGAGAATGCCATGTATTTTATTGGATGCTTGATTGACCAAAGGTTGTTCCTTTGCACATTATACACTGCAGCAACCCTTCCCCTCCCTCCACATCTCCAGCAGGATGTTATACAAATAACATGATTTGTATTTACCACTGGGTGGTCTGCTGATCAGTCCACATTTTTCTAAATCCTCTTTCCCATGAAATAATATGGCCAATAACATACTGCGCAATGTACGCACCAAACACACCACCAAATCTTGATAAAAGATATGATCTTGATTGCTGTGGGTTGATCTTCTCAATAAATCTATCCACTCCAGCAGAAGTTAGTTGAAGCCATTCAAGCAAAGGCAGTTTGGATGGGTGCCATGCAATTTTTGGGTCTGCCAGTATAACTTTGGCATCCTGCAGCATGTTTACCTCTATGGAGATTGAATTTTAAATAGAAATAATTATAATTATTACCAGTAATCAAACACTTTCCAAAAATTGAAAAATGCTATTAATTATTATTCAGGGTTGGACCTTAGCACTCGCCCGCTCGCCTAGGCGAGTCTCTAAAGTGTCGGGTGAGCGCAAAGCATCGATCACTCGCCCATTTGGCGACTATGATTTTCGTTGCGAAGAAATTATTTAAATTGCAAAATAAACACTGCTTTTTGCATTCCATTTTGCCAAGAAAATCCCTAAACATAAACTCACCATTTCTATTTTACAAAGATTTATATTCCGAACTGTCAAATAAACTGGTGCTAAAAGGCAACATTGGGCTTCGTAAATAGACAGATTATATAAAATATGGCTTCCTGGTCAGTGATAATCCTCGGTCTGCCACGTGCTTGACAACGTTGGAAATGAATTGTTTTCCCGTACTTTCCTAGCACTCTGAAACAGACTTCCTATTTACTTTAATAGCCTTTCAGTGTTGAAGTAAATTTCAATGGTATTAAATAGTAAAAATGAAAAATGACTAAATTGGTTGGAGAGATTGGGGCTGGGAGGGGAGGGGTTTGGGTAAACTTTTGCGCAAGTGAAAACTGATCTGGGCGAGTGCATTTTGAGGGTCCCTCGCCCGAATGGCGAGTGCTCTCAAAATTAAGTGTCCATTACCCTGATTACTTTTCCACAAAAAGTTGTAAAACCCTAGCCCAGACTTCAAAGGTGAAACACAGCCCGTAAAGGAAAAAAGCTAACACATATCCTCTTGCATAATGCCAAGGAGCCTCGTTGGGATGTGCAATATTCAATTTTATGCTAGAATTGTACCCCATTAGGTCTACATTGATAGATCTACATGACTCCGCACTCGGCAAAGTCCCTTTTGCCTCACGGCTGTTTTTGCTTATGCTGCATCACACATCATACGCCTTTTTAAGACATCATTGCCAAGTTGGTCACATTTGTAGGAGAATTAACCAATTGACTCCTAGAATACAATATGTAGATTTCACTCTGTCTAATACCAGACGATTTTACTCTACAATACGCATGGGGGATGGTTTACATGTAGGACTCAATATGTTCAGGCCATCCTGTCCTGCTCTTATTGAATAGTGTGTGGTCTAGCTAAATATCAGTAGATGACAAAGGAGAAACCAGTCTTCATCTACTGATTAGAAAAGGGTCAGTAATGTTGTCTTGACTATATGCCAGTAAACAGTCAACAGTAATACCTTAGAAAGAAAAACTTACAATAAAAACTTGATTCCCATCCTAATTTACACAGCTTGGGTATTACAAGTGCGCCTTTTGGAAAAAGGCCTTTATCTGTCCTTCACTCCATAATTCTTATTGGTTAAGTTGGATAATGTTCCTTTATATTTGGTTAACCATAAACTTTTCAGGCGCCCCACGACGCCCTCACTTGATGAGTAAAATCGTCTGGCATTTGAAAGAGGAAAATCTGTTAAGTCTCCCTCCGGCTCCCACAGGTTAATGGGTTAAATTTGAAAACAATGTGTGACGGCTCCTGGGTTGAGCATTGCCCCATAACTTGAGTTTTTCTGATGACCACTGCACAAGCCATTCCAGTCCCTGGCATTGATCGGAATTGGCTCTACTGGTTTGTGGCAAATGGCTAAAGTGGAAGCTCTCTCGTGAACCGCGCGAGAGCTTGCTAGTAGGTTATCTTAAGGCGAGGACATGGGGATTCTCAGTTATCCCAACGTTAACTCTTCTCTATAGACATTTACAGAGGCACAATGCTCAAATGCAAATAGAGACCTGTGCGGAATCTTGCCGAGAGATGTATAATACAATTGCCGACACTCTGCCTGAAAAAAGTTGTATCTACCTTCGCTACATCCAGCAGGGACATCGATAACCTTTATATGTGGCAAACGTTTGGAGAGGTAGCTGGCCAGGTTGGGAACGGAAGAACACACGTGAACAGTAGTCACCTTTCTCACAGATGCAGCCATTTTTGCTTGTTCGTACTTTCGTACTTAGCTTCGCAACAATGATCGAGGCGTAGCAAGCGCCGAAATCTTTTATTCCATGGGAAGCTGAGGGCTTTGAATGTTCGACTTTTCTGTGGCAAGCTTTTTCAGGGGCTCTTGACTACGATCGGCTTATAACGGCTGGCACCGGTTCGAAGAGAGGATCACGTGCACTGCTTGCTAGAAAAATGCAGGAGCAGCTCATTACGTGGGTTGCCTGTGGCAGACCACGGGCGCGATCTATTTGGGCAAAAATTCCGAAATCCGAAATTTTCCGTCTAGAATCAAATGGTACATCCGGAACGTTCATTTTGGGAATTTTACTCTCGAAGTTGGCCATTTCTTCCGAAATGTCGGAGTTACCGGGAATTTTCTTTTCCATTTGATGGTTTGAAATTTCAGAAATTCAAAC
>NC_090895.1:10634242-10636742 GCF_036669925.1 Montipora capricornis | reverse complement strand
GGGGCAATATGCTGTAAACTAAGAGTACTTCGTTAATCCTATGATGAAGATTCCAGTACCCTGTAAACTAAAGAGCCTCATTTTTAGCTGTATTTTGTTTTTCTCGGCTTATTCACTCTGAAATCCACCGGAGATGGAACACATGCTGGCGGAAATAGCCCACAATGGGAGCCCTGTGCCTTACCCTTCGCGAACAGTGTGTGGGTTCCTTAATTAATGTCCCTCAGTGTATACAAACAAAGGTTGAGAATGAAAGGAATGTGTATATTTGAACTGCGGGTTGTAGACCAAATGTAGAAGTAATCCTCGCACTTAACTAGACAATTTTAGCAATTGTCTCTTTTATAGACCCCTGAAAAATTCAGGCGATTTCAACGGGATTCGAACCCATGACCTCTGCGATGCATGCCGGTTGTGAGAGGGAGCAAAGTGGCTCATAGTTCTTATAAGACTTTATAGCCCTGCAAATGTAATAACCCCGTGACGTCTTACAGCACGACAGTCTCTCTCTTATAGAGTAAAGATACATCTTGAAATATGAAAAGCACTTAGGTCAGTTCTTCAAACATCATGGCACGAAGACTTAAACTCGAAAACTGTGATAATCATTATTTCCTTAATTGCTATAATTTCTAATAATTATTATATTTAATTTATAGTTTATTATTTATTATTATTGTTATTATTATTATTATTATTTATAGTTATCATCTTGTAAGAACGAGTTGAATTCCGCCAGCACTCGACCTTCCAGGTAGAATAGAGAACTGAAAGTGAAACTGACTTGTATTAGTGGAATAGTCATGGTAACCGATCGGACCGTGAGCAGAGAAGACTCTGCCCTTCTCCCAAACGGGGACAAGAGAAACTAAGTAACTAGCGGAGGTCGTAATTAGTGGGAGGTGGGGATGGGTACTGGAAGAAAGTGGGAACGAGCTCATGGGACCTGGTAGTTCTAGGAATCTGTTTGTTGAATTGATTTTTAATTTAGAGAGCAAAGATTTTTTTATTTTCAGGTCCAAAAGCGGACCATAAATGAACATGGACATTTCAGCAGGTACCAGGTTGCTGAACATTGCAATCATTTGTCAAAAAGGAAAATGGCTCATAAAGATACGGTAAAATTTGTTATTGTTGTTGCTGTTAGAATGGAAACAAATGGAACCAAAGATTGCTGTATAATGGATCAGATGCGAGTGATTGGCATGGTTAACAAATCACACGCTATGATTTTTGTTAAGTCATTCAGTCTCAAAATCAAAATGCACTGACCATATTGCTCTAATGCGCTTTGATTTCTGATTGGTTCATTTGATTGATTGCTCCTGTTAGGATTGGCCAGTTAAGTGCGAACTTCGTTTTTTGTCACTTCGGAAGAGAATTAAAGTTACTTTGAGACAATCAATTTTGAGAAGAACACGTTTGTTCGGTCCGTACTGAGAAAATATTGGTCTCGTTCCTTTTTTCAAGTTTATGGATCTCGCCTTTCAGGCGCGGTCTCTAAACTTGCACTGAAATGAAAAGGAACACTGAGATCAACATCTTCCCAGTACGGACCTCAGGGGCGTAGCGTGAGATTTTGAAGGTGTACGCACTCGAAGAATGTTTCGAGTGCCGAAGGCGCCCCAAAGTACGGGGGTCTTGGGGCATGCTCCTACAGAAAATGTTGACATTTAGGGCCTCGGAAATGCCATTTTCAACTATTTTCGAAGGACCTTGCAATGAAGAAATGCGAAGGAAAATGCAGTAGCTAGTTGTTTATTTTACCCATCTGCCGAGTTTTCTCTGCAGTAAGCTACATCACAAACAGGGGGTTTACAGGACAAGGAAAGGGAAAGACGTCGCAAACGCTGTTTTAACAACAACAACATCATCATCATCATCATCATCATCATAACATATCCTTAAAAAATAACCGGGAACTGGGGGACTGGTGATACTGAAGACTGGCACTGTGTGCGGGCTTCGAAGGGTAAAGTTGTTTTTTGCTTTCGTCCACTATCACGTTTCTTGCCGTTATGCCTGGCCAAACGGGTCCACTGGACATGTTGGTGTAACATCATCCAACATTGTTGAATCGAACATGTTGCACTCGTTTAGCCACCATGTTGTATGACGTTGGAAGTTGTTGAACGAAGTTTGATTTCCATCAAACATCGTCTTCAACATCATCCAACGTTTCTTTTGTTCTAAGGTGCGAACAACAGTGTTGCATTCTTTCGGCCATCACATTCCACAGTGTTGCACGCGCGCGTGCGCTGCGGCTATCGGTATCCATGTTAATGGTTAATTCGTTGCATCTGTTTTGCGCGTTGCCACGTCAGTTCAAGCTACGGAATGGTGAACGAGGAAAAGCCTTGAATGTCTGAGCAACGAAAGCTTAAGCAATCTCTCTTCGAACAGATAGCCCTTCTTGTGTTCAAAGCTCTCAAGGACATGGCACCAATGTATCTGCAGGATCTTTTGCAAGGCAAGGTCCCAGGACGCTACTCCCTATGCA
>NC_090895.1:10601742-10629242 GCF_036669925.1 Montipora capricornis | reverse complement strand
TTTCTAGGAAATAGAAACAGTGCTACGCCAGATACGAAAAACCACTAAAAAACCACCCTTTAGATGTGGCCAAAAAATACGTGGAAACGTATTCTTCCTCTAATGGAGCAGCACAAGACCCCGAGGAAAGGGTACGACTGATCAATATACAAAAAATACATTACAAGATAAACTCTCTCACACAAAAATTACAAAAGAAAAAGAAAATCGAGCGAACGCGATGACTGACAGACCTAGAATGACCTAAATCTCCCACGCAAAGCCTACATATTCCTAGCACATCCCATAACAACCCGCAAACCTCTCAATCATGCCGTCAGAATAATAATTCCGACTAATTTATTCAAACGTCAGAAATTACTCTTTCCTTGGTGTCAAAACCATTAAGATAACAACGACATAAGTCCAAACATGCATTTGACGAGCATAATCGAGCAAAAATTTCTGTTTGACAAATGAATTGTAAAGATAAGCTTCTTTTGTTATTTCCCCTCTATGCATAAGCATACCCAATCTAAAGTACACTCAACTGACTGCAACAGTTCACTATCACAACAATTCTCAAAGAGCTATACAAATTTCACTAAGGAAATGGCTTATTACCAAAATTTTACGGCCTCATAATCGAGCTACATTTTGCAAATAACCAAGAAATTACCAAGGTAAGAGAGTAATTCCCTATGTGGAACGTTTTCACTCACGTGACCAGCAGCTATATTGGATTACTGAAACAAAGAAAGTATTTGCATACAAATAGAGTTCAAATCCCAGACGATTAGCTTGATACACCATCATGGCCATCATTCTTTTGTTTTGGAACACCAACATGGCCGCTCTCGCGTTCTTGCCATTTTTCCTTAAACTGCTTTTTGCCGCCTTAGCGGCGAGTGTCTATCTGCACTTTGGACCATCTGGTTGCGCTGTGTTTCGGTGAATGTTCGCTTAGCACTCGTGTTTCTACTCATTCCTCTGCCGTTCATTCAGTTGTTATTGTTTGTGCAGGGCAAATGTGTCTCTTATTTAAACTCCTATTAAATTTTCGAAATGTATTAAAACATAGCGAGAGCCGAAGCTACTTTGCTTGTAATTAAAATATCAAAGAAGAAACCCTCACAGCGTTGAAGGTTTTCCTTCGATTTGAAACTAAAAGAAACGAAACATAAATCCTCCTCGAAAACGTCCGCGTAATGTGCGAGTAACATCCGCGGAAGAAATGGGGACCATGTCTAAAAACAACTTAAGAGGGATCACCTTTGGTAGAAAGCCTATAGGGGGTATTCTCTCTCTTACCTTGATAATCTCTCGAAATAACCCTTCATTGGTAGCAAATTTTGAAACTTCTCTGAAAACCATAGCAAAGAAAATTAAAAATCTAGTGAACTACGGTAGACCTTTGAAAGAGTCCTTGGTAGGAACTTGCATGTTCCGCCATTTCGCAGACCGTGGTGATGTAGAAACTCAAAAAGACGAAACCCATTGGAGGTAACATTTTCAAGGTTCATCTCACAAAATCATAAAGTAGTGTCAAGGTCACCCTCTATGCGTATGTTCGCGTTGCATTCCAATGGAAATACGGAAACAAAAGGTCAACGCTATAGATAAATTGCTAATCAAGCATAACTATAATCTTTGTCTAATTCCACTACAAGAAATGATAATATTTGTACAGATTGAACCCAGAATTTAACTGACTCAGCCGCCATTTTGAGACAGTATGCTCTCCCAGTGATCTTTCAGTGCCTATTCAAGTTGGCGTCAAAATGCAAATCCCCATCTAAGCCCTGCTCAAGGTCCCCGCTCGCCGATACTTGCGCCAAATGCTGTCGAAAACCCCGCATACCGTGGCAAAAGTGACAGTCCAAAACCGCTGAAATCCCCCGCTAATGCCCTGCATTCCCCGGGTATGGGGTGCGGGGCTTTCCACTGACTAGTGCATAATGCCTACAAGATGGTATGTTCAATAATTATTATACTTGCGGTAAGTTAATGACGGTTCATGCGTGGAATTGCAGGGAGATTTCAATAGGTCTTGAGTAGGGATAATACACAACATGGACTCCCTCACTGGACGGGATCCCACTGGACCCCACTTGAGAGAAGAAAGAGAACAATACATGGTTTTCACAGTGATGTCATCAAATTCTAAAATCAAAATCACAAGGTCTGCTAAATTTTTATCTAATCAATTTTCCAGTTCTGTGAAATCTTTCGTTTTGAAAATACAGTATTTTGAATTTCTGAATTTAGTTGTCGCCTTGCCTGATATCATGATACAAAACTATTTGGTTGAAAAAAAGTCTATGATCCCTTTGAATCTCAACACTTTGAGCCTGTCAAGTACATTAGGAGTAACCTTGTTCTCAGGGTCTCTCTTCTCTGCCTCCATTGTCGTTGAGAAATGAGAGAAGAGAGACCCTGGGAACGAGGTTGTATTAGGAGATGTATTCTTAGACATGTACATGTATTTTGTCTCATGAGTGAAAGTAAGCACTTTCCTCACAAAGTGGGCTCCAGAAGTTTACCAGCTGCCATGTTGGTGGACCACATGGCATCTCCACTCTATAAAGTTGAGTGAAACACTTCAACAAAATTAATAACTCAGAAATAATGTACTGCACAGACCTGAGAATTGAAAAAGAATTGTTTCCTAAAACATTCCAAGTTATTGGACTTTTTCATTGAAAGACTTCAGATTTATTTTTTTTGTTGTGTGACGGGATAAACTATCTACAGGGGCATAGAATTCATGTTGGGCCACCACATAGTCACCTGCCTGTATTGAGGTGGGGCATATCTTCTGTGTAACAAGATCATATATACCATGCATCTTAATTCCTCCATTCGTGCATAACCACAATTCCTTTTGCCTTTGACCACAATCCCTTGCGTTTCGAAGAAAAATGTGTCCTCCTGATTTTTGAGCTGCCTCGTTTGTTTGCTTCAGGCTCACTCACTGCGGGAGCAATAATTATTATTAGTGGATTGTTTAAGGACGGTGCCTACTATTGTTATTGCGCATATGTTCTGCGCATCTCCAGGTACTCGGATTTCCTATCGCCGATGCTTACTAATGCAGGGATATTTTTGCGCAGTTTAAAACTATCCGGAGAAAGTAGATCTTAGTAAGTACTCTTGGTACATGTATTCAAAAAGAAAATTGGGGGTAACCATGCATTTTTGAGAGATAATTAAGCTTCAATTTGAGAAAGAAGCTTTTGACAAATATTATTCATGAATTATCTTTGAAAAATGCGTGGTTATCCCCAATTTTCTGTTTGGATTTCAATAACACTTGTTAAGACCTACATTTCCTGCATAATCACTCACCGGGGAAAAAATATCTTTAATTAGTAGGCACCGTCCTTAACATTATCATTTTGAAAAGCATAGTGCTTTCTTCAGTCTTGTTCAGCAGCTACCAATGTTGTTCCTAGAATTTTGGAAAGGCCAGGGTGTATTGAGGAGTCTGTTGTCATGATGATTTACAACTGTTACGCAAAAGGGGTTCATGGTGTGTTGTTTGGCAAATACTTGTTCAGAATGCAGTGGTTTCAATAAGTACTAACAGCCAACGAAAAGCATCCCAGGAACTTCACTCAGAGTACATTGTAGTTGTAGTTCACTCCAGTTGGCTCCTTGTTCCTTAAATTGAAGTACAGTAGTTAAAGACATTCTTTCAAACCTACTGTAAGAAAAGTCCATTTTGAGAGTGTCAACAGTCATTCACTCTACTCAAACCAGCTGTCAATTTAAATTCTAGAAGTTGTGATTTGATGTGTTTGTTTTTTGTGTCATGACCAAAGAGTTCATGTGAATGTATCAAAAAAGAGTGCTTTTTGATGCATGACTTTGTGATACATGTAGTGTTGAAACTTGTGATTGCTGTCTGCATGTACATTGTAACGTTTCCTTGACTGACACTATCAAGGAAAATATATTTTTAACCCATTTGTTATTTTTGTTTTTGAAGATTGCATGACTTCTTTTAATGTAAAGTTTTGCTGAATATCAGTGTTGAACAACATTTTGGAGTAGAGAAATAAACTCTTTGGCTAGTTTTTGATCCTGGATTAACGTTGATGAGATTGTGTACAATCGGGTGCTGGAAGATATTAGCTTCTTTACCTAATGATGCCAACGTGGTACCTTGTCATGTGAAAAGGAGGCAGTGTCTCAGTGGTTAGGGAGCTTGGCTGCTGGGTTCAATGGGTTAACCCCTGTAATTCACTTCACTAGAGAAGTGTTTGGGATCTGATAATTGTCTTTTGTTTCACAGTTTTACAAGGATATTCTTGAAGTTGGAGAACTTGCAAAAGTAGGTATTTAGTTTCATAAAAATGAGTAAACCACATGCTCTGATTTAGTAATTACTGTACTTTGAAAGGTCTAAGAAGTGGAGAAAAAGTTGTTTTGATTATAATGAAACTCAACATGTGTCGGTGTGGCAAGCATTGGGCAAAGAAACAATAATTGAAAGTCAAACATTCTGAACAGCCTGTTTTAAAAGGCTGTTTGCTGTATTTTGGAGCTTTGATTTTGAAGTTGATAACCTCACAATAATAATTATTTTATTGAGTTTTTTTTACAGACAGTTGATGGTGTTTTGCAGCTGCATTGATTAGTAGATCGAGTGGAAGCTCTTTTTAAAAACCATAGCTAAAAAAGAAAAAAATTCCAAGCCCGTTATCATTGCTAAATAAAAACAATTAGAAAGAAAGAAATAAAATCAACAAAAAGGCAAATTGTTTAAAAATGTAGCTGAAACTTGGATCTAAATTCTAAACAATCATATGTAAGAGGTTGACTTGTACATGGGTAAATACTATCTGGTACTTGTGTTAACTGTTTGATTGAACCTTGCTTTTTCACCTTCTCTTCAGCTTATTATAATGACATTGTAGTTGGTGCAGTTTGCTGTCGAATTGATCAATCAGAGGCTGCCAGACGACTTTACATTATGACTCTAGGATGTTTAGCCCCTTACAGGAGACTTGGAATTGGTAAGATAACAAGAATCTAATGTCATGTGTAAGAACATTTTCTTCTTTTTTATCATCAGTCAGTTCACATTCTCTGCTACGTACCAGTAGTTGATGACAAATCAATCTATTCATGTGTCAACCCTCGATTAAACCCACAATAGTACATGTAACAGGGCTTGGAAATTGTGACCAATATACAGTGTACATGTAGTGGCATTTGGAATTGTTTTCATTTGTGACTAAGTCAGTTCAGTTCATTTTCAGTTCAGTTCAGTTCATTTTATTTGCTTTTATAAATTATAGTACTAAATTACATGTAATTATCATACATTTGGCAGGCAGTCCAGGAAGCTATTTTGCTTATTTAAAGGACTGCCTTAAGAAAAGGAGTAAGAAACTAGAATGTAAACTGTCAATGGCAGAACAAAAATATCTGAAGGATCAGTCGCAAAATTGGCAACTAGAATATACTTTGCACATGTAGTTTTCACCTTTATGAAATGAAAGGGTTACCAGTTGTCACTTTGACGCTACGAAACAATTGCTAAGATCAATAAAGGAACAAGAAAGTTGTTTTGTTTCTTGTCATGAATTGAGTCAATGTGATGATATGGGGCAAAAAATGTAGTGTAATTGGCTGCCACGTTACTTGCACAATGCCATTCCCTTCATCATTTGCCATTTTCAGCCGTTTCTTTACACACATAATTGTACATGTATTGTGGGCTCATATTTTGTTTTGTTAAACCACTCAGGCAACACAATACAGCAAGATGACCCATGATTACAAAACAAATGATAATAAATAAATAAATAAATAAATAAATAAATAAATAAATACAATTTGCAAATAAGATTTTGGAACTTGTGCACATTGTATCTTGTTGCCAAATTGTGACTGGATTTTTTTTTAATGTTGAGCCCTGACTGTATTAGCACAGCTTTTCAACAAGTGTACATGTCGATCTTCTTCCTCTGGTTGGGGGGAGATCGCGGTTTAATCTTGTAGAGGAGTGATAATATTATTTTTAGGATCTGCAAAGACTCCATTGCCTGCTTTCATTAGTAAAGTGTTTAGACTGCTTATCCTTATCCTTTTATACTGCATTTTGGGAGCCAAAAGATGTACAGTAAAAGGGCATAGCATTCACCAGTTTTAAGATGGTGTTATTAAATGTTCATGCCTCACACATTTAAAAAACAGTTTGTGGGGATTATCTAATAGGTTTAAGAGATGGGCTTGTTTTAAAGGTGTTTAACATTGTTAAATATTTTTTGGACCTCCATTTGCTTCCAAAAATGAAGAACTTTCATTTTTATTTGTTAGGAACTACTATGCTTGAACATGTTTTGAAATGGTGTGACAGGGATGGCAACATAGACAATGTCTATTTGTAAGTATCTTTATTGTAGATATCATTGGTTGCAATAAGTACAAAGAGCTAATAAAAAGTGTCGGCTACTTTACTCAGAGAAGTCAGCTGTTTTCCTCACTAAAAAGATTAATTGAAGTAAGGGCCGGGTCGCATTTACAGACCAATTTTTCATTTGGCTGGTTTAAAACGGCTGGAAAAATCAAATTGCAGGACCAAAAATAAAATTGATAATAAAAATTACGGTCACATTTCAATTAAGTTAAAATGCAAATGTCACTCACACAGGCGTAATTTTATTGTCAAACAATAATAATATTGTCTTGACTCTTCAGTCACCTTTGATGGCAGGCTCATTTGTTTTTCGAAATTTGGAAAAAAATTGGTCATCCCCACACAAGCACACTGGTGTCTGTGATGTTGATTTTGCAATTATTGAAAAAGCGCAAATGAGGAAAAGCGTTTTGACAGATTTTAGACCCTGGAGTAAACAAGTTTTTGCAAAATCTTACAGTAAACTGGCCGCCAACTTCATTATTTTATTGAAACCCCTGAAATGCTACATTGTATGGACAATACTGTAATGTTATTTGCCAAAGTGTGTTGAGTAACACACTGATGATGGCTTGGCCAATGCATAACCAATGATTTGTGTTAGCCCATATGGAATTATACAATGGCTCTATCCCCTGACACCAACTGTCAGCTGGCACATTGGTTGTGTGATGTATTCACAATAAACACAACAGAGTATCAAGATGGCGGAACCAATAATTTAATGAAAAAGGAAAACCTCGTTTACACAGATATATGGTGGATCACATGACCCACAATGTATAGGGCAGCCAAGGGAAAACCTAACAATTTCCTCCTCGACAAATTTATAAAATATACAGGGTACAGACTACATGTAAGATAAAAAACAAAACGGGAATAAATTCAATAAAACTAGTGTCCAAAGTTTCTAACAGTTCATAGTGAGCGTACAGTTCAGTCACAAACATCGCTGAGGTGGTTTGATAACTCTTCCAACTCGGCTAGAAAACAGGCTCCTTGTCTGGAGTCAAAATAATGTTGCCTGTCAGATCCAGAGGAATGTATGTCCTCGTCTGGTATCACTTCTGGGGGTGCTGGCTCCTCCAGCTTAGGCCCTACCTCCGAGGAATTGCTGAGGACTATGGCTGCAGGAACCACACAATCTCCAGTTGCTCTGGCTGAAAATGGATGAAGGTTGCCGTGAAGCTGTTCTACATGACACTTCCAGGTCTGGTCGTTCACCTTCACTTGGTACACAGTGGGGCTTAATTCACTCAGCAATTGTGCCCTGCACCCATTTGGGGCCTTTGTGGAAATTCTGCACCCAAATGGCTGCTTAATGTCAAAGGCCCTTGGCAGGTAGGAATTTGACTGGAGTAACTTCTTATTGACTTCCCGCACAACATCAGGTTTGATCAGATCGAGCCGAGTTTTCACACTTCGACCCAAGAGCATCTGTGAAGGGCTGCGCCAGGTTATGGCATGCAATGTTGAACAATAATATGCTAAGAGAAATGTGTCAAGCTTGTGCTGCAAGGTTCACCCAGACTTGTCAGCCTTCACTGCCCTCTTGAAGCTCTGTACCATTCTTTCTGCTAGGCCATTGGTTGCTGGATGGGAGGGTGTGTGCCTGTCACATGTCGAACACCATTTTCTTTCACGAACGACTTGAAAACCCCTGACATGAACTGTGGTCCATTGTCAGATAAGATTTGATCAGGAGCCCCGAGCCCACGAGATGCCCCCTTCATGAAGTGTTTCCAGAACTCTCTCTCTCTCAATTTGGCTGGCACAATATTGCTCTACTTCCCCACATCAGGTTTCTGTGATGGACTGAGATGTGGCTGCTATGATGGGCATAATGGATGAGGTTGGGGCGGACTTCCGCCGCTGTCTGCCGGTCTGCCTCCGCAAGTTTAAGATTGCAAGACAGAATGGAGTCCCTCCTTTTTTGCAGCCGTAGTTCTTGTTTGGTGACAGGAAGGGTCTCAGTCACAGAGGCATGAAACATCTGAGCCACTTCATCCGGTTTGTCAGCAGGTGCTTGAGGTCGGGGCGGACGAGTTAGGCCATCGCAGTTAGCATGCTGCTTGGTCCCTCTGAACTTATTGTACATAAGGACATCCAAGAACAGACACTGGCACTGAAGCCTAGCTGCTGCGATAAAGGGTACTGCCTTCCTCGGGTCCACAATGTATTTCAGCGGTTGATGATCTGTAACTTAAGGGTGAAGTGGTGACCCTCTAAGTAGTTTTGAAAGTTCTTCACACCCCACACCAAAGACAAAGCCTCTTTCTCTCTGTGAGTGCTTTTTCTTGGTCTGTGACAATGTGGATGGATGCGTAAGAAATGGGTCTTTCTTGTCCGTGGGGAGTGCAGTGTGACAGGACTGCACCAAGTCCATATGAGGAGCTATCAGTAGGTAGTACTGGAGTCAGATAAGGATCATAATGTACCAGGACTTTGTCTTGAAGCAGCATACCTTTTACTTTGTTGAAGCTAGCATCTCCCTCAGCTTCCCAGGACCACTTTGAGTGGAGATAGGTGAGTGGCCAAATCTGGCAAGAATTTGGAGTAGTACCAAACCATGCCCAGGAAAGCACACAGCTGTGTGACGTCTTGCTGTTTAGGCATCTTTCTTAGGGGACTGGTGCAGACCTTCAGATGAGATGACATGTCCCAAATACTCTACAAAGCTTCTAAGAAATTTGCACTTCTCCCAGTTAGCCTTCAAGCTATACTCGTCAAGCCTTTGCAAAACAGTAACCATCCGCTAAGGGTGTTCCTCCAGACTGCCTTCAGTAAGCATGATAATTATCATCCAAATAACAGAAAACCCCTGCAAGACTTGGTCCATGACCCGCTGCCACATTACTGGTGCGGGAGCCACACCATAAGGTAAACGTTGGTACTGGTAAAGGCCATGGTGAGGAATGGTTTTGGACTCATCTTCCACCTCCATTTGCAGATAAGCATGACGAAGGTCAAGGACACTAAACAGGTTGCCTCCACGTATTAAAGCTTGCATAAATATCATCTACACTGTATGCAAGGAAGAGGATACTCATCAACTTCTAAAAATATTGTGGATTGACAGTGACTTTGAAATAATCACACACCCTGACACACTGCCATCATTCTTCACTGGGGTTAGGATTGGGGCCACCCACTCACTGCTTTCTACTTTCTTGATCACCCCTTCTGCTTCCAGTTCTCTCAATGCCTCATCTACAGCAGGTTTTTGAGGCAATGCCAATGGCTGAGCTTTCCAGAACTGGGGCTTTGCACCCTCTTTAGTGTGGAGTTGTGCCTTAATCAAAGAACACGATAATATTATGTTTGTTCAAGACTTCTTGCAAGGCAGGAGCAATATCAGCAGTGTCTAACTGAAACAGAGGCCAATTCAGCTGGATGGACTTCAGCCATTCTCTGCCAAAAGGGTGGGTCTTTCACCCTTGGTTACATACATGTACATTGGGTGCTCCTTCGACTGTCCATTGTATTCAACTGTAACAGCACAAAACCCAAGTGGTTTCATTACCTCCCCAGTGTAGGTATGCAGCTTCAATGTAGCGTCAATGGGACACATGACGTAGGTACCTGTGGTACAACCCCTCACTCATAACTGACACTGCTAAATCTGTGTCCTGTTCCATGGGCACTTCTCTTCCTTCCAGGGAGACCTTTAGGGTAATAGGTTTCCTAATATTTGAATTACCAGCTATATGGTAGAGTTCACCATACTTTCCTTCACTTTCTTGTCTGCACCCTTCATTACATTTACCCCAGCCTCAACTGTTTTCTTAGCGGCCTGTTTTTTGCGGCGTGCTCACTGTGTGTGTCCAACAATACCACAATAAAGCAGTGCTCTTTGCTAAATGGGCACTTATTTGGATGGTGAGAGCCTGTGCAACAGTAACAAGCCTTTCCTGTCTTTACCCTGCGAACCCTGTTGCTTCGATAAGTACTTAGGTGAAGGTTCTGGTCCCCTTTGGTTAGATGGGTCGAGTTTATTGACTTGAGTGCTTACATGTAGCTCCTGCTCTGCCTGAACGATTTGTTTAACAGAACTGCCTTCTTTGTTTTAGCATCGGAAACCCTTTTAGCAAGGACATAAAAGTCTAGTTGCTTGGTGTAGGTCGCCCAATCTGTTCCACATAAAATTATTTTGTCACTTTGCTGATGGCTTGATTGAGGATGCCTGTTTTAGGAGTCAACGAGTCAATGAGTCATGAGTCAATGAGACTCAGTCAATAATTATAGCAATAATTTATTGCTTAAGCCTAAGCCCTTGTTTCAGTGATTACCGGTAGGCCTAAGCACTCTCAAATTTTAGCTTTCATTTTATGGGTTAGGGTAACTGCACCAACTCATTGACTCATAAATACTTAACACTCGGCTTGATTTCCACTTGTACTTAGCACTTCATCTGGCATATTTTCCTGTTGTGTATGCCCAAATTCTAACCTACTTCATCTACCGCCTGTGCTTGATCAAAACAATCCCAAAAAACCTATCACCAAGATGGTGGAACCAAGAATTTAATGAAAAACAAAAAGCTTGTGTACACCCATATTATGATGGATCACATGACCCACAATGTACAGGGCACCCAAGGGAAAACCTAACAATCTGGATTGGATTTGTTATCAGTCTCCTTTTGCAAGGGGTACACTGGTGTATTTACCTTAAAGCCCGAGCTAAACAATGGAACATTTTTCTTCAGCACTGTGTTGGAGGAACAAATTGTATGATCCTTGAAATGTTACTTTGACCAAAACATCAATGTTCTTCTTTTTCTCTGGATTTCAAAACTAATGTCTTTGTCGTGTCTTATCCAGCATTAAATTTTTTCAGCGTGCTACAAGATACGATGTGTGGCGATCGGTCACAAAATTTTAAGCCTTTGCTTGTATGTTAGTTTTCCTTCGTTATCCTGTTTGTCTGTGCTGCTGATGAACAGAAGACTATTTATTTTATGGCTGTGTTTCTGACTTTGTAAACAAGTGATTGGAGGGAGAGCCTTTGATATTAAAGAAGATGTAGCTGAGTGCTGGAAATTCGTGATGTTTTTGGATGAACTGAATTGGATTCCCGAGGATTAACTAGTCACAGTCTTGATTTCAAAAAGACACCTGTTTATTTTAAGAAGAATTTTCCTATTAATTTTTAATGGTCTGCCATTACTAGCTTTAAAAAGAAAAAAAAAAGTAAAGTAACCACATTTAACATCGATTACTCTTAACAGTAATTCAACTGACAAACCTGAGATTGAGGGTGCGCTCATTTTACTCCCTCCTCTCCATCAGTGCTCCATTTTATGGGTATTTAAAGCTACTTAGCTACACGGAAAGGAGAGAAGTTGTAACAAGGATGTGAGATCCGGGAATCGAACTCAGGACCTCTTGCACCAAGGCTGTGCACTAACCGACTATGCCATCCTTGCTCCTGTTTAAAATCTTGAGAGAGAGCTGGCTTGTGGAGAAAAAAAATGATGTCTCACTAGGTGAAGAATGCAATGCGTCGGTATGCGGCTGAACTCTTGTTTTGCCCTATATAATAAGCAGCATTTACGTGCAGAGATTTTAAGCTAGTGAGTAAATGACACCTTTTTTCCCTAAATCCAACCATCTGAGGTCAATTGGTCAGTTTTGAAGGTGAGTAATGGCAGACCGTGAAATCCAAAACTTGCATTAAAAGTAAACACAGTGCTAGACTTTCAGGAAAAAAACCAAACCTGTTCACTAAGTTTTCAGATTTGGTCGCCAGCTCAAGTATTTTAGTTGCCATGCTGGTGACTGAAAAAGTCACCACCAGCATGGCGCAACATCAGCGATTGCAACATTGAGCACTGAAAAACTTTGCCAGTCAGGTGTTCACCCATTGACACCTCAAATGCCTCCAGTTGACGAGTAAAATCTCACTCCCAGGGGTCAATGGGTTATTATGATTAGGTATTACTTTACTGGACTATAAATTCCTCTTTCAACCCTGCTCCTTCTTTCCCTTTCCTGCTGTTATAAGCTCCCCATCCCCTTCAGAGTTTGTTAACTTTGAGAAATAATGTGGAAAATATGTGGAAATAATGTGTGAAGTGTGGAAAACTTCCCAATGCCTCTAATTGAATTTTAGGATACATGTAAACAAGTGGTCGTTGAAGGTGACATACGAACTTGTGACATTCCCTTTCACTCTGTAGGACAAACCTAACAAATGTTAATCAGCTAGAAGTACATGTACCTAACCCTAACCCTAGCCTAACCCTAACCCTAAACCTGTAGCTGAAACTAAGCAAGATAATGCTATGGTCACCCATCAAAAAAAAAAAAAGCAATACTTACACCTGTAACGTTATTCACCAAGTGGTGGTAATATTCACCACCTTCACTGACACTGAGGTGAATAAAATTATTGTTTTAATAAACCATATAAGTTGAATAATCAGCCGATTTCATTGATAAAATTTGCTATTCGGTTACCAAAGTAAGCATTTTGTTTTTCTCCATAATAGTACATGTACTTGTCATTCACCTCTGAGCTACATGTAGGCAGTCAGATTATGTGGAAAGCACTATTCACTTCTGTGGTAAACACCAATTACTAACAATTCACTGAAGTGGTTTGTGGCTTGGTAAATATCCACCACTAGCCACTGACACTGAGGCCTCCCGATAGACTATGCAATAATTTTTCATATTTTCTCTTTTCTCTGTAAGTATTATGGAAGAAGGAAAAGGTGTCAAATTTTCTCAACGCCATGATAATTATGCATGTTGGATTTTGTTCCATTACTGGCTTTTCAAAGGGAGTATTCTTTTTATTATTGCAGACATGTTCAAGTCAGTAATGAAGGAGCAATAGGATTTTACAAAGGATTTGGATTTGAAATAATAGAAACAAAGAAACAGTATTACAAGCACATTGAACCAGCAGATGCACACGTGTTGCAGAAAACTCTAAAAAATAAGAAGGAGTGAAACTTGTTTACAACGGAAGAATTATTTTTTGTGCGAAAGGAGAGTAGTCAAAAGCTGAGGATGCACTGTTGCAGAACCTTTATTTGTCATGAATAATGTTGTGCTGGCATGGAAAGGAACAAAGTAAGACCTGAAGCGCTCTTTTTATGACAGACTGATTTATGAAGTGCAAAATCTCTGCTTTTCTCGTTAGGAACTATTATGATGTAATGATAATTATTATTAAAAACGAAATTTTTTTTTCACTTTTGTGAACCAGGATTAATTTTGTACAACTTGACCCTGATGTCATGATTGGTCCATAAGAGTGAATTGTTTTGTTTATGTTTTACTTTCTTTATATGTGATGGAGAATAGATCATTTTACAGTTGTGTGCTTACATTGTACTTACCAGGCCTTTGAATCAAAGTGACGCTGAAGTTGACCTTGCTTTGATACAAACCTCATTCCTTTTCTTATGTAAATCATGTTGTTGTAATGATAATGAATTTTAATTTACTTAAGAAGAGCAGTGAGGTTTGTATCAAAATAAAGTCAACTCCAGCCTCAATTTTATTCAAAGGCCTGGTAACTGAGCACACTGCTGTAAAATGGTCAAAAGTAGGGGAATCTGTATTTTCACCTCCCCTGGAGCCCAGGTCACTCCCCTAGTTGAAGACTGGTATTGGATTCTAGAGCAGCTGGCATATCTGTGGCCTGGAATTGCTTGAAGCATCCAAGCAGAGGTTAAAGGATGTTGATGGAAGAAATTTGGAATAGGATAATATGACAACCTATTCATGAGTGCCTGACTTTTTTGTTCATGTGGTATGCATGGTCTGGCATGTTATTCCCTCACACCTTATGTTGAAAAACTGGACTAGGCGTGCGGTTGAATAAAAGGGTTTGTTTTAAAGTGAATGCCTCCAGAGGCTTTCAGTTTTGGCTGCTACTGGGTCTACAAACAGAAATTCTTTGCAAAGGCTGATTAATTCATGTTACAAAGACACAATGAAAAATTAATGATAAAAGCTTCTGCAATCAGTCATTTAGGGTCTATGGTCAGGCTTTAAAGTGGGTTGCTTTGCCCGATGATTTACTTTCATCGTTGCGCTGCAGACACTGGTTCTGAGCAGCATTGTCAGGTTTTTTTTATAATTATGTGACAAGAAAATTTGGGGAAAGATTCCAATCAAATATGGTTTGAAATCTCTGTTCTTCCAGCTTTGCACAAGTATCAAAAGATGTCAGATTCGCTTTCCTTATGAGCCCTGAATTTTTTTCAGTTTTCTAGTTAAGTGAGAGGATCATTCATCCCATGAAAATAACCTCTTTTTCATTCTGAATGGCTGAGAAAATTTCAGTTTTCAGGTAACAACTCTGTAAAGAGGTAATAATTATAGTGTAAATGAGAAGTAACAAACCATGCATTCTGATTGGCAAATGATGAAAGAAATTTTATTGCTTTTTCAAAAAATTACTCCCGCTCATTTTGTCCAAATTGCACTTGAAATCATGAGATAACCTACACAGCACATAAACCCTTGAACCAATCTCACAAAGCTCTTTGCCTTCAGCATCTTAGTGCTCCTTTTGAACTGCACATGCAGTGGCATATTTTGGCATATTTGCCTTCTGTGCACTAAGGTTGGATATGGTTGGCAATGTATGCTTGTTGGCAAAGAGCTCTGGGATGTAACTCAATCTACACTTCACTGCATCCTGAACTAGCTGCATGCATTGCATCTGACAATCATGAAATGCAAGGAATTGATGGCCATGGTCAAGTCGTGGCTATCGAGTCGTTAATTTAGATTTTAAAAACCTCCTCGTTACATTCCTGAATGTCTCTCTTCTACATTCTTTCACTTGTTCATCAAGAAAAGAGTTGAGCTGAAAAACTCCCAGATATATCTATATCCAATTTGTCTCGGATGACTCATCCAAGTCCCTTAAAAGAGGGTTCATTCACCTTTCACACACCTCTCTGCAAGAACAACACATCACTCCAATCTCAGATTCCATACCTTTGTCTTTACATCAAAGGCACATGTTCTCTACCAGTGACTCAATGTGTTTCATCCTTTGCAAAAGGTATAAGGTCAATCATGAAGTAATGGTGGTTGCCTACAGGCCCTCCTTTTCAAGAGAATACCCACTGCCAGTCTCTTGTAAAAGTATTGTCAACAGTACCGGTATTTCTCATAAAGAGAGGCGGTGAGGATGAATTATCTTGAATATATGAGAGAACCAGGTTGTTGGTTATTTGAATAGAAGCTGCTCTTCCACAATAGCATGCTACATGACATCAATTTTGTCAGCAATGCCACAAATCCTCTGGAACTAGAGTACATAAGAGCAAGTGAGTAGGACAACGTCATGTGCCTTTTTTGAGTATCTATTCAAGCCATGCATTGGTTTGTGTCTCCATTTGTAGCTCTGCCTTATCAATCATGAGGTGGTCTTTGCTTTCTAAAGCCTTTGTGGCATCCTGTCTGCAGATATGGTTCAGATTTTCAGTTGATTGACATCCTTCAGAGATATTTTGCATACATTAACTGCCACATAATTATGCAGTTCTGAAAGTCATGGTACTTGACATTAGCAACCTTTAGATTTTAGATCAGCTGTAGTTTTCCCCTAGTGGGCATGCTCAGAACAGAAAATTTAACCTTGGCACTTGTCACTCCAATCAAAAGCTCACTAATATGCAAATGTAAACACCCATTTACTTCACCATAATTTCACGGTCAAAGCTTTCAAAATACTAAGGGTTTATTAACTAATACTGATATAGTAATAATTAACCATACAAATAAGTTTAAAAATAACAATAATAAAAGTAAGTTCCTTCTCATGTCCTTAAAAATGTTTGTGTTTATAACAAAGAGAAATGATTAAAAAATTCAAATTGTGAGTATGGAAACGTCTAATTAAAATGCGACTGGTCTTTTAAAATATACACCAATATTAAACATCAATTGGGTTGGGGCAATGTAAAATCTGTTTGCATTATCCTAATCCATCCTGGCGACCTCGGATTCTTCTTGCTAGCTGCATATCTCTGGGCATGACAGTAACTCGCTTCGCATGTATGGCACATAAATTGCTGTAAAATAAAAACAAGCAACAAAACAAAGGCAAACAGCAAAAAGAACAGTCATTCAATCCATCCATTCAAATTTTATATAGTATTACACTAAAGTTAGAGATGCATGAAAACTTGCAAGTTCAGTGTACTTATTTTTTTAAAGGGACCTTCCAAAGTTCTGGGGACATCTTCCAAAAAAGAAAACATTTTTATCGTTTGCATTACATCAATGATCCACACTTCAAAAGGAGGATGGTTTAACAGGGCCGACACTAAGATTTCAAGTTGTCGGGTATAGAAAAAAAGTAGGTGGGAAACCATTTTCAAGAGACACTCTGCACTCTCCCCTCCCGATGCCAAAATGGTACCTGCAAAATTTAGAGGTATTACCGTAACTTAAATACAGTCTCAAGTACATAAATTTAAGAACTCTCAGGGAAGAAAGCAACTTTAAAGAAAGAATTACGATGAATCATCTCACAATGAGATGTCGCATTCTTTTGCTTGTTGGAAACTGGCGAAATGCTTCAGGCGTTCTCTCTAGAACTGTGGAGGGGAAGCCTCTTGCTTTTCGCAGGTTTGAATCGGTTGTCCTTGTTTTTTTTTTTACCATAGTTTCTTCCCAATCATAATAATTTGAACATGAACAGGACAAGTACTGTATCTCCTGAACATTCCATGCCTAAATTTTTTGCGCCACTCTGACTGTTAGCCCGTGAACAGGGATGTATCACAGTGAAATATGACACTTCTGTTTTTCCTGACCGCTCGGCGCGATGCATTTCTACCCGATACAAATAGGAAAGGAAGAAACAAGAGTCTGAATGACCATGTATTAGCTACTTAAATGGGCAGATATTGGCGTCTACATTCCTTTGACTCGATTAACTTGAGGCTGCACCTGTAAAAAAAGGTCTTGAGTTTATTCTGCCTCAATTCTGAAATTGACAACTGAGAGTTTTTGTGTGTGCCTACCTTGAAGCTGACATTTCACACAACGGAAACCCCTCAAAGGTCTTAACTTTTCGTGGATGAATTCAGACTTACATTTTGATACAGTAAAGCAGAGTTTTCGCGTGTTCCAGAAATTTCACGTTTACTCATTTTCTTTCATAGATACAGTATTTCATTCTCAATGTAGACTTTCTCAAAGCTATTTTTGGTTCTATTTTAAAGGGAGGTCATGCTCATAGGAGTTGGGGGAAATCCTCGGCCCACGGCCCTTAATGACAGCCCTGGTTTAAGAAACAAATCTACTCTATTTTATGTTGGGTCATTTTACTCAGTGAATAAATATTGTGGAATGATTAATTATGACCTATAACAATGAAAACTGTCATTTACATGACACAAGCAAAGAACTTTGTACCATGACTGGATGCCTCATTTACATCTTTGGCCAGGGTCACTCAGTTACATCTGCAAAAATTCTCTTAATTTCTTACAGATTACACATTGCATAATCCCAACCCAGAGAGAGAAGTTGATTTAAGGAAAACAGAAAACAGAAAAATACAGGATACATGCATCAACACTAACACATAATAGAGTGGGACTGTTACTGCGATTTGCATAATTCTGCGGAATCTCACCTTCAAGTATTAAGCGCCAAACTGTGTTTTGGCTTGCATTAATCAAATTTCCAAACATAGCCAGGAAGATTGACTCCACCTCTGGAAAGTGAATTGGAATTTTTGTGTAGTTCACAGCTTGAATTCCTTTATCATATCTTTTTAGAGGTTTTTCAGTAGTTAAAGATTCCTTTGCTTTCCATCAACATTGAGTTCAAATGTACTGTGGGAAACTAAGATGCTGATTGATAGGTTATGTAATGTGCTTCAATTGATTTTGTTTGATTGATGGCAGCCAAAACGCACTTTGGCCGTTGAAGCTTGAAGATGAGACTGCAGAATCATGATAATCACAGTAATTTGAGAGTTAAAGTGCGTATGACGTAAACAATATCTTTAGCTTACTTTAAAGACATTTCAGTTGATGAAGAATGGTGTTTCTATTTTGGAATATCTTTTTTTGTTTCAGAGATATTCAAGTTTTTATTCAAAAATTGATTACATCACAAACTACATCACAATCACAAACTTGCAAGGAGCAAGGATGGCACAGTCGGTTAGTGCGCGGCCTTGGTGCAAGAGGTCCTGAGTTCGATTCCCGGATCTCGCATCCTTGTTTCGACTCCTTTCCTTTCCGTGTAGCTAAGTAGCTTTAAATACCCGTAAAACGGAGCACTGATGGAGAGGGGGGAGTAAAATGAGCGCACCGTCGACCTCAGGTTTGTCAGTTGAATTACTGTTACGATTTATCGACGTTAAATAAGGTCTACTTTACTTTACTTTACTGTACAGATGACTGCAATAACTCACAAAATTGAGAATGTCTCCGAAAATATTGGATGGGTGTTGTTCAAACGTGGCAGTGGTAATCTACATTAAGTAAGGCATAACTGTACCATTCAACTTGACTACAATCTCCGTCCAGGACGTAGCCGGTCGTTGCCCCCCAAACTAAATACGAAGAGATTTAGCGAGATTCAGTAATTGTACTATGAAGTATGATATGTATTAATGTGTAGCTTATGTGATATAACTACTGTTATCCAGGATTTCCTGCCATTGTAGTTGAATACATGTAAACCATACTGTCTTACTTACTTACTAAATTATACCATCAATGCTGTTGCCATGGCTACAATTTTGGGTGTTGAACAGGATTGATTTTGTCATTTACTGCCATAATAAGACATGTACACTCTCTGTAAGCTTATACAGAGATGTAAAGCATTAGGGGCAGCACGTGCGTTTGAAGTCTGACTATCTGCCTCTACACTTATCTACTCAAAATCAGACATATTTGGTTCATTGCAGAGAAGAACTGGAAACGAGTGTTGCCATGGCAGCATCTTAATGGTATTCACTTTGTGCCTTATCTGATGACAGTACATTACTAGTGCCAAGTTTGAACAACACCCATCCAATAATTATTTTCTGAATATTCTCAATAATTATATTATTTTGGGATTTATTAGAAGCATGTGTACAGTTTGTGACGTCACCATTTTTTGAACAAAAACTTGAATATCTAGGAAATGAGAGAAGATATTCCAAAATAGTAAACACTATTCTTCATCATTTTTAAAGGTCTTTAAAATAAGCAAATGGTATTTTTTAACTTCATAGGCACTTTAAAGAAAGCTGCATGCACATTTGGAAATGCATAAAAAAGGAAGAAAAAGGGAACAGCGAATGGTACGAGTCCTCAAATAGTCTCACTAAAAATGCTTCTGCTGACTGCAAGAGAAGAAATAGAGTAAATCATTATTATACATTATCCAAACCTGAAAGCAGTATGACAATATAAATTTTCCCTTTTCTTTTCAAGAAACTTTTTGTGAGCAGCGCGATTCATGCAAAGTTGACACAATTGACATCTTTACCATGTTAATTGCTAGGTACATGTAGAGGTATGAGTGGGCTTCATCACCTCCCTGAAAATTAGTCTGCAAATGGACCAGGTCATGCTTCCCACTAGCTTGTCTGTCTGACTCAAATATTTTCTTCTAAATGGGCTAAAATTGTAAAATCATCAAGCAAACTCATCTCATAGCTCATCTTGCACAGGGCAGGCAACACAGCAAGTACTGAAGACATGGAGTGGCAAGCATGCCACTGAGAGAGGGATTTGTTTAACTAGAGTCCACTCCCTTGAACATATGCTCAGTGGTTTCATTAGAAGCTGGTCATTGGCGGTATACCGCCAACTGTCTGTCAGAAATTTGCCTCTCACAGCCAGATACTCTGCCTTGATTTTCACTGAAACCCTTGTGAAAGACAAGAGTGACCACCGCTTACATTGATTAGCCCAGGCATCTCCTTCAAAAGTTCTTGAAACCACTGCACATGCTGCTCCATTAATTCGGTGTTTGCAATATGTTATTCACAGGGTTCCACCACTGACTTTCTGTCCTCAAGAGGAACTCCAAAGTAGTGATGAAAATAAAGTACCAGTAAACTAAAACAAAAAAGTTTACACCCCAAATAGAAATTTGACAAGAAAAACACTGTGTACCTCTTGAAGAGCAAACAAGGCTTTAACTTGCCACCTTAACTCGCCTCTCTTATAAAATCTGTCTGCTATTTCCCGCACCTGTTAAAAGTATATTTAATCCCTGGTAAAATATACCTATCCACAATCAATTTACATCTTTTTAGAAAAAATATCTACTTGCAAAATTAATGACTAGCTCCCAGATGACTTGATAGCTCATTAGTTGGGGATGGTCATGGGTTTGAGTACAACAATGGCTACTTAATCTACTTAATTGAACTTCTCCTTGAAGCAGAAAACCCTTTCCAATGGCATTTAATGTTCGAGGTATTGTACCTGCCACATACCAAAACTGGTGGATTGCCTATTTTTTTCAGAATTTTTACTGAAATATGTTAAAACATGAACTTGCTGTTTAACTGTTAGAAATATATATGAATTCATCCTGGTTCAAAATTTTAAAATGTCAATAGTTATTTCTCTTAACCTCACATAAAGAGTGTTAAAAGTTATTGTTGTCGGTAAAGCCTCGGCCAAATCATTAATTATAACCCATAACAATGAAAACTGTCATTTACATGACACAAGCAAAGAACTTTGTACCATGACTGGATGCCTCATTTACATCTTTGGCCAGGATCACTCAGCTACAACTGCAAAAATTCATGTTGGATGACGTTGGATCATTCAACATTGTTTGGCCAGGCCTTAACAGGTTGGAAATGCACTAACCAAAACATTTCTGTCATTAATCCATCGACTCCAAGGAGTGAGACTTAATAGATTTTACTTGTCAATAGGGCAGTTCCAGAGTCCATGGGTTAAATGTGGTTCTTGCTTACCAATCTCATGAAGGGTCTTTTTCTGAGTAACAAATGAGTTGTTTTCTGAAAATGTCTGATCTCCATGAGTGCCCTTGTTCCTGGACGATATCTTCTTTTTTCTAGCAAACAATAAACCAACACTCAATACTAGTATTGTAACAAGCAAAATAATATTATTATCAACTCAGAGCTGTTATTAAGGGTCAGAGGCCGGGGATTTCCCCCACCTCCTGGGTGTTTCATACCCGCCTAGTTTCAGAGTAGAGTAAACACTACAAAGTCGCTGTTTTTCCTCATCTACTTTCCTAGTTTCCCTGCCTAATTGAAAAGTTATTGACATTCCTGTCAACTTGTTGGGCTGCCACGCAGCTCTCAGAAGAACTCCCAGGATTGGTTCAGAAAACAATGGACGCAAAGAACCATGCGAAAGAAACAATAGACCATGACGTAAAACACAATAGAGCTGCGTCCTAAAGGATCCAATGAAATTAGAGGTTGTAAAGATCTGTGTCCTAACTGAACTTGTTCCAGGGATTCACTTTGATGACCAGGTAATTAAAAGCTTCTTAATCTACTTCTTGGTTATCTCTCCCTGTTACTGTCTCAGCAAGTGGAAAATCACCACTGGCCAGTACTGTCCGTCACCATTGGCCACTACTATCACTATTAGCCAAAATCACCATTGGCCACTATTGTCCATCAGCATTAGCCACTACTATCACTATTGGCCAAAATCAACACTGGCCGCTTTTATCGCTATTGGCCAAAATCACCATTGGCCACTACTGTGTGCATGTTTTGCAGAGACCCATGAAACTGCATAACACCCATCTCTCTGATAGCCATTCAGTGCGCTCTGGACTCTCCCACTGAATTATTTCTTGTCTGGGCGCACAGTTTATAGTTCACTTGAGTTCAAACATCTTTAGTCTACTTTAACAATCTTTCTGATCTTAAATATTTTCTCTCCTTTCTGCATAACTTGAAATTATTCACATAGACACCCTTCTTTCCATTTTCCTATTAAAAATGGGCAAAATTATGCTTTCATGTAAATACACAGAAGTCATATTTATGTTAATCACAATTCCAAAACTAAAACTGCGTTAGGATTTTGAAAACAATATGTACACTAAGCTGAAAATAGTTAAAAAGATTTATTCTTAAGAATCTCATAGTTTGTTGTTTTTTCAATTTTTAATTTCTGACAACCTGAAAAGGAAACCAAGAATATAAAATTGCCCCTTGATTTTCTTTGTTGGATGTGCAACAGCAGAAGGTTGCAGGTGTTACTCTGGAGGGACCACCTATCAGGGTCTTCATTTAACCCAGGAGAAATTACTGCCTTTAACTCATTTGTCTCTGAAGTGGCCCCCATTAGAGAGTCAAATTGTCTGGTATTAGATGGAGTAAAGTCTATTAGTATCACTCTCAGGATTGAAAGGGTTAAAGAGGGCATAGCCTTGAGTGGACCTACAGTGCAATCAGTGGGAGAATTGGTTGGGATGCACCTGAAAACCTCTCAGATGTCAGAAACTAAGCATAACTGTCAAAATTCCACTAAAAGCTTGAAAATAGAAGCTCCCCCTCTCTCCCAATCAATGTTGAAATAGACAAGGAAATGTCTGTTCACTGTTGGCAACATTGTTCTTTTTTTTGGGGGGGGGGGGGTGAGTGTCCTAAGACTTTTGCCACTGATTGTAAATGTTATAATAAAATGATGTCTGCAAATAGGGTCTGTATTCATCTCAAACTGTAGGTCCATTGTCACAACACAGGTTTCTCACTTAGAATGTGGAAGAGCCCACACACTATTCAAAACAAACTACAGTTGCCGGTGTGGTGGTCTGCTGCCTCAGAGCCGGTATCATCTCAATAATAATGCTATAATAACGATGGAGACTGCAGACAACCAGCCACCCAAAGAGTATTGTAAATAACTTAACGTGTTGTAAGTTTGTCTTGCAATCAATTATCCCATGAGAATTAATTTGTATATAAAACTTGTTTATAATTTATCTCAACTTGTTTTCCCCATAATTACGAAAAACAAAAACAACTAAATGTCATTGAAAGCGATACTGGGCAACTTCGAGCGAGATTAAATAAACCCTACAAATTGGTCAGCATAACCTCTTGACTTGTACCTGAATGAAGTTTAACGAAAAATATATCACGGTCATTTAATCAGCAAACTAAGACGGCGGCTTACACCGTTTGCAGGCCTAATTCTCGGTTGTGCAAAAAAATTTTAGTCAAGCGCTTCTTAAATTCTGATAGCGAACTACATGTAGTTGTATATTGCAATGTTTACGAGCAACTGAACCCACTTCTAGTTAACTCGCCATCTCTAGATTCTGATTGATGCCTGACATTCTGATGTATAAATTCAGTTGACTGTGATGTGCGTTTCTGAGGATCAGACTTTCTAGCCTTCTTGCTGGGTGACTTTTGGGGCGACCTATCGAGCGCAGTTCGAACCATGATGGTGGTAGAATGATGAATGATGCCGTTCAACGTTCGCGCGCATTTTGTCCAATGGCTCGAGCCTGTAGATAAACTATCATTTTGGTCAGAGGTCATTCCATAAATTCCGGAAGCTTGAGAAGAGAATCAACTTCCGGTTCCAATACTAGCGGTACGTGCATTCTGAGGTCATTTAATGAGACATTTTACTCATGTTACCATGACAAATTTCAAGGAAATAAATGGCTGAAGTTCCCTGCTTCTTATTACAGAATTTTCAATAAGAGCCGGCGGCCGGTGAAATTCGCCGGTTATTGCGCCTGAACTCGCCGCCTACTTTTCCTAGCCTATGAATGGCTGCGAGGCTACCGGTGACCTTGTATTGATACAGTCCTCACTGCTTTTATCACAGGCAGACAACCCTAAGGAGGCGAGAGCGCGTTACGTCACGTTATTTTGAGACAGTTGCAACGGTCGATTAAACTGATCGAGGAAAATGTTCCATAAAAACTTTAAATCGCGATGTTTATTTTGGAAAATTCATTTCATGGACAGCCAGATAAATAAGTTCACTCACCTACTATTTTCTTCGTTGTCCTGAGTGATTTGATGGGTTTTTGGGACGCTTCGATTTCCTCTTCAGATCCCACGCGTCGCCACATACAATATAAATAGACAAGGCGTTTACCCTTTGTTTACCCTCGGATTTCAGAGTAGCTAGTAACCATTATCTCCGAGCATTTAACATATACCATTGTTTAGGAACCCCAACTGGCGGGAGGCAAACCAGTTAGCTATTTTACAAGTGCGCCAGGAAGTTGAACCAGGGACTACAAGAACCCATGATCTCTGGATCTCAAGGCACAGGCCCTAACCACTCGGCCAAATTCCAAGATCGCTCACGGCCGAGTGCCTCCTGAATTTAGACGAATTTCTCGCACTTCCAAAGGTCGCTCGCCTCCCAGCCTTGGGCACGTAGAAAGTAGAGAATTTTACTAGCATCGTGCCAAAAATCATCGCATTTACAAGGCTCTGCAACCTCAAAATCCTGCTCGATTTTCAAGCTTCGCTCTAGCCTGCAGTGCAGGCGTATTTTGGGCGCGCGAGTGCACATTTTCGTATTAGGCCACCATCTTTCCAAGATTTGGTAACTGTGGAAGATTGGGGCGAGGAAATATTTGCTGAGGGAGTAGGCGTTAAGTGGAAAAATGGGGAAGGGAGGAGGGGGAGGGGAAGGAAAAATACTATTTCGAGTGCCCCACCCCCAAGCCGCCACTGCACCAACCCTCTCCCGGTCAAGCATCTAATCACAATCCAAGATGGCGGCATCGAAAACCTGGGTTATCAAGCGTTCCGCGCCAAAATAACGCCTGCACTGCAGACTAGCTTCGCTCAGGTTTTTGTTTTTGCCAGATGACCCGGACACCGCTCATGCATCATTGGAATTTGATAACCGTCATCAAAATCAAAAACCCATCAAATCACTCAGGACAACGAAGAAAATAGTAGGTGAGTGAACTTTATTTATCTGGTTGTCCATAAAATGAATTTCATCGCGATTTATGTAATTTGTGATAATCCTGATTAGCATAAATTGATATGTTGCCGTCACGTAGCAGAGGCCTGGTTGTGAGCGGCAGGCGCTTGGAGTGCCACGTGATCGTGGTTTGTATTTGGCGATCGAGCCTTGGCCGCGTGCGTAAGTCCTGTTTAGTTCTCCTTAAGGATGATGTCGAAGTCAAGTAGTTCGTTTCCCAAAGCAAGTGAGAGTTTTCCCTCTCAGTTTAGTGCTATCGTTTCTACTTTGGACCTGAAACGTTCAAGCGATTCCCCGCCGGTAAATCAATTTTAGAAGTGGTAGAAGATCCTGCTATTGCGTTGGAACGCACCGATTTTGTTAAAGCCAGGGAAAGTTTGGTTGAAGACAATACTGAGACCGGCCTGGCGTTTGCTTTGCGTGTGCGAAATCAGGCCACTGGAGAACCGTGTATCCTTTTCTCTCTGTAACCAAATCGCAGTGTCAGTGGCCTTAGTCTCTCGATGGTTATGAATTTTCATTTACCATTGTTGCTGTGAAAATTACAGAGATCCTTTGTAGATCTTTCAGTTTTCCAACGCTACAGTGTCTCATTTTATTGGCATCATTGAATTTTCGTTTCAGGCTTCCATTGCGTGAAATTCACTCACCTTTTACTTTGAAGATCAATACCTCAGCACTCCAATAGTCCCAAAATGGCTGACTGAATTATTCTTGGAAGCAAGATCTTGTGCATACCGACGGTTTTCCTTTGTGGAAATTGTCTTCTCAGATGCCTCCAATTCTATCCCATCATCCTCAGTGTAGGGATCCCCTGAGATTGCACCATCCAATCCCAGAAGTCAATGCACGTCCTTTTCCCGCTTCGAGAGAAAACGTGTTCGAATTTATGCACTAGTCAGTGGAAAGCCCCATACCCGGGGAATAGCGGGGCATTAGACCAGGCCTGCCTTCTAAATGAAGCAAATTCCCCGCTAAGGAGGGCAATTTCGTACGTCAAAACCAAACTTTTCTCCCCCGCACCCGGGGACAATACAGTACTTCCAAAACATAAAGCACAATGTTGACCAAAATTAATATACTTCAAGAATTTTTACTTCAAATTAATCTACCTTGAGTTACAGATTTGGCGTTCCAAACTTTACAATCTCTCCAACAGTAATATTAATCACTGGGTTTAGCACAGCCTTGAAAATGGCAATAACAAATACCAGTTTCCTTGGTGTCAAAACGATTAATATAGCAATGACAATAGTCCAAACATGCATTTGACGTGCAACTCAATCTTACAATATGCCAGTTATTTCCCTTCTGTGCATAAGCATACCCAATCTAAAGTACACTCAACCGACTACAACGGTTCCCTATCACAACAATTCTCAAAGAGCTATACAAATTTCGCTAAGGAAATGGCTTATTACCAAAATTTTATGGCCTCATAATCCAGCTACATTTTGCAAATAACTAAGAGATTACCAAGGTAAGAGAGGAAATTCCCCATATGGAGCGTTTTCACTCGCGTGACCAGCAGCCATATTGGATTACTGAAACAAAAGAAAGTATTTGCATGTAAATGGAGTTCAAATCCCAGAGGATTAGCTTGACACACCATCATGGCCGTCATTCCTTTGTTTTGGAACACCAACATGGCCGCCGTGACGTCATGTGAAAACGCTTTATAGGCCTTACACCCAAGGTAATCCCTCTTACATGGTGCCCAGTTCTTCCGAGGATGTTACTCGCGCGATGCTTGAACTGCCCAAGCGATTTTCTCGAAACTACCTGAGAAAAATGGCAGCTAACTTAGTGAAAAATCCTTTATACGTTTGATTTTCAAAAGATGCTTCATAGTAGAGATGTTTTCTGCACTCTCCGCTGTCTTTTGTTCGGCTGGGCCTCCGATTGCTTAGTGCTCTTTGGCTTTTCATTATTTTGGCTGTCCAAAACATAAACAAATCCTCCTCGAAAACATCCACGCAACGCGCGAGTAACATCCATGGAGAAACTGGGGACCATGTCTAAAAATAACATAACCAGTAATTACCTTTAGTAGAAAGCCTATATGGGGATTCTCTCTGTTACGTCGATAATATTTTGAAATAACCCTTGATCAGTAACACATTTAGAAACTACTCTGAAAACTATAGCAAAGAAAATTAAAAAAATCTAGTG
>NC_090895.1:10574242-10594242 GCF_036669925.1 Montipora capricornis | reverse complement strand
CGGAGTGAACGCCTTTGCTCTGGACTGGTCCATAGATATTAGCTTCTTATGCCCTCCCCTCTGTTTAACCTCCATAGTTGTTTTCATCCGAGCGTCTGCTGCAGCCGGTTCCACTTTGGAATTTCGCCTGTTGTTGACCGCACCTATGTTTTCGGTAGTAGTATAGGAGTTGGGGGTATGAGCACATTTTTGCAAAAATGTGCGCATACCAACCCAACTCCATACTACTTGACATTTAATGGTCGCAAATTTTTGATCTCGTATTTTCAGTCTCATATTCTTGGAAATCTATATGTTTTATATTTCTGCGAATCTATGCCGTGGTGAGGTAGAATGGATTTTATAGTGACCGTATGCGTAACTTGCCATACCATTGTTGTGAATATATCGCTTGTCATCGAAGCAGGATAATGATACTTTATTAAGCTCATAGCTCCCAAGTTGATGCAAGTTGCTTCTGATCGTTTTCATGGTGTGTTGCATTTGTTCGTTGTTGAACAGTACATTTTTGTAATTTTCATGAGTGATGTTGTTTTTGATTATATTTTTCTTGATTCCCTTTGCTGTCTTTCCGCCTTTATCATTGTCTTTAATATATGAATACATTTTCGATCTTAATCCCACAAATTCGGTGATCGGTATACCTGCTGCCTCGTCTTTGAATTTACCGATTACCTTTTTATTTGTCTTGTCGAAATATTGCGAATCTTGAGAATAATCACTGTTGTCGAATTTGTCTTTATCATCCCAAAAGTCTTGGTACGCATCACTCGTTTGGATTTCATATGTCAAGCTGTCTGTGTCTGTGAATAACAATTTTGCTTTGCTGCCGTATTTTTGTTTGATATAATTATAGTGAAAATCATACATTAGTGTCTTGCTAAGATCAAGGATACACATACCCACATATGCCGGCCTGTTTAGGGTTAGTGTTTCTTTGATTTTATGCACTGCCACTAGATTTTCATTAAAGATCTTGCTGCTAACATATGTTGGTTTAGCAGCCATTTTTAATAGTTTGTTTTCATCAGTCACTAATCTGACATCTACTCTTTTTCTAATGTTTTCCATTGTTTTTCCAAATACACTGTTATTCATGAGCTTGAAGAAGTCTTTCTCGAAAGCATTTTTGGCATTAGTTCTTTTTTCAGTATTAAAGTCGATGTATTGCTTCAACCATGCGGACTGATTGAACTCTAGTACTCGATGGACTTTGGTTATTTTCAAACCAAGATCTGTGTATAATTGAAGGTTTCTGTAATGGAGTACGTATTTTTCTTTATTGCTTAACGTAGGTACCAGTTTATGAACTAAACCAGTTGATACATTAAATTTATCGGCTATTTCTTGGCAATAATTAGAAAGCATATCTTTGTTGACTTTTACCTTTTCAGGTGCTAGCGGATAATCATTATGCAGATCGTGTAATTCTTTGGGATATTCCAAATCAACTTCTAATATCGAACCTTTATTGCTATCTTCTTTATACTTGGATAAGTCTATTTTGTCAATTTGTTTTTTAGCCAACCATCTGAATCCACCAGTTGGTAGGTATTGTGACATAGCCCATCCATACAAATTGTTAGCATCAAGATACATGATATACTTTGAGGGCGCCTTTTCATCATATGTTTTCATGTATCTATTATTAGCTTTACCGTATCGGTTAGCAATATAACTGGTTCCGCCACGCATTCCTTTTTCAATAAACTGAAACATGTCAATATCAGTCATAAGCTCCAATTTAATGTTAGTCATCTTTAACATAGCATCCCATGAAAGACCTGGAGATGTAAAATAATGACAGGGGTCTAGTTTGTAGTATTGCAGACATGTCTTTCGAAAGTTTTCAAACACATCAGCTAATAGAAGGATGTCAGATTTGAGATACAAGTCATGGTACTCACCCATATTTTTTAGATTGAAAGTGTTCCATACATTTTGAGCATGTTTGTATTGATCATCTGAGATATGCTCATCATTTAATATACTGTAAAATTCTTCTTTTGGTGGTAGCTTTTCATTGAATTTACCGAAGCTATCCATGAAGTCGTATGGATATACTCCTTTTCGAGACATCAAATCAAGCTTTTCGTTTTCAAATATTTGAGAGGTGTATTTCAATGATTCTTTTGGTAGATTGCTGACCAGTCTGTCAAGACTGGAACTCATGAACTGGAAACTGTCAATGAAGGTTAAGTGGTTGCCTAGCATGAAAGCCATGTACTTTTCCATATTGTTTGGAATTGCATTGATGTTCATTCGACACTTTTCACCTTTCTTATTTGTATATTGATGCTCTTTGACTATTTCACCGATCTCTTGCATTATAAAGTGACTGTCATACCCACGGAGATTGTGAAACATGACTGGTATTTTCTCAGTTAGTCGAAAGTTAAGATTGCAATCTTGGTGAGCTGATCCTCTGTATTTACCTGTGATATGGCAATGGTCTCTGACTCTCACATCATTTTCATTGTATTTTTTGTTGCAGATATGACATTCATTAGCTTTTTGAAATTCTTTTTCATCATCTTCAGTCATTCTCAATGGTTTATTGAAATGTTTTTTCATAATCTTCTTGCAGTATTTGACTTCATCTAGCATGGCTTCCATAAATTTGTAAACAGATTTTTTACCTCTATAAATTTGTACTGGTTTTGTGTATTTATCATCATAACAACACACAACCTTATATCCATAACCACAGTCTGTGTGTCTCTGATAAGCCTCTGTGTATGATTTGTCATCATTGGGTTGGCATCCATGTATTTTTTCAGTTATGGCTTCAAAATCTGCATATATTACAAATGGAACTGGTAGTTGTTTATGGAAATTGTTGAATTTTAGTATGTTGTCACCTTTTGTTGGCATTGTAATCGCTTGTGTGCCATTCACTTGGATACAGTTTTCTTTATGATCAGTCAATACTCTTTCAGAACTGAAACACTGAAGACAATGCATGCAAAAATGTTTTCTCTCTTTGTGCTTTGTTTGATTGTACATAAACTTGTTGAAATCTTTGATTAATACATAGTGCTTGTTTTCATTTTCTGTTATAAGAAGCAGATTCATGCAATCTTCATACTTTTCTTTTGAGACATGGATTGGATATTTTTGTTTATTTTCATAACCAAAAACATTGATGTTGATCTCATTTTGCTTTTCTATTTTGTTGTATTGTTTGGTGGTCACAGGGAATTCAATTCCTTGGTAATTTAAATTGTTGACAAATGCTTTGTCTGATTTTTTTATTCTTTGGGGATTTTTGTCTTGAGGATTGAGATGTCTTATGTGGCACCACCTGAAGCATTCATTATCCTCATTTTTCATGTTTATCAATCCCTTTGCACTTCTGAGTTCTGTGGGTAGTTTTATATAAGAAGATCCTTTCATTGGTTCGTATTTTACCACATTGAGATAATGATTGTCAACAGATTGAACAGTCCAACCAGATCCTTCTGAAATCCATACAGCTATTTTATTTAGTATGCCTTGTTTCGATACTTCAAGGGAGTTGTTTATTTCTGTGTTGTTTATGATAGTTTGGGGTTGACTGTTGAAATACGCTGTTTTAATCATTCTTTCTTCTCGCCCTGTTTGCTTTTCAAATGTAACCCTCAGTGTTTCAACAAACTTAACACCTTTCATCGATGTCAATATTTTTTTGATATGGATGGCAACAGCCTTTCTTGTATTTTGCAGTTGCATAAGTGGGTCTTTGCTGTTTTTTATGTTGATTTCATAAGACTTTGTGAACCCTTTTAAAGCTTTGTTCGTTTCTTGTATTATGGTCCTCGGTAATGGCACTGGTCGTTTTTTTGTTCTTACCGCGGCCACTGGTTTGTATCCATCTCGGAACTCTGGTGGAGGGGCAATTATGTTTTCTTCATAATTTTGCACCATTTGCCTCACACTCTTGCGAGGTGTTGGTATGGGTCTCACAGCCCTTGGTGCGGGCACTGGTTTTGTGTTTTGCTGGAGAAGCAATTGGATTAATTCTTCTTTGCTTAAATTTTGGAGTGAACTCCGATTCATAATATTTTTTATACTATTCATCATAATATAACTATAGATAATAATTCTTTAAATAAAAATATGGTGCGTTTATAGTTCAACACATACGGGAAGTATGTATTTAACTTTTTTAAAAGAGAAGTGATATGAATAAATTAATTGCTATTTTCATGTTTATCATAAATATAACCCGTATTATATGTAAATGAATTTTTGAAATGTTTCTTTGTTTTTAAATGGCAATGTTTGCCAGCAAGAGTGTAGTTTCTACCATTGTTGCATATTTTACAGTACCATTCAATATGCAACATGTAGTCGGTTTTTATTTTTCTTCTTTCTTCATCAGTATAAAATCTTGGGCGGCCAACTGGTCTTTTTTCTTCCATATAATGTAACTATATATTTTTTGTTTATGTATCTTCTTCAACCATTTTATATGGGGCCAAAAAATTTCTATATCTTTCATATTCTCTGAATAAAAAAGACATTTTACGGTCTGCAATTCTGAACACTCTTTCAATTTCTTCTTTTGGTATCCCACGATCAAACGCTGATTGGATAATCACCATCTCTTTTGTTCTCACAAAATGCATGTACTGTGCGTTTTTCGCAATAATATCACAAATTTCTTCTGCAACTAACTTTCTCAAACATAAGGTTTTTACTACTTCCGTTCCTCTGAACATATACTTATAGCTCACACAAATATTCAAAAGGAAGATGAAAAATCACTCCGTCTTCATTTTTTGTTTGTATTATCCATGGATACATTTTTCGTGCATACTTACGCATTGCTGCCCAAGATATTCTTTCACTCATCACCTTCCAATCTATTTTGTATTCTGGGTATCTTTCTTTTAGCACGTTTTCTATGTCATTTTCTTTGATGTCATTCAATAAATAATACCAAATGATCAACTTGTATTTTTGTCTGTCTGAATATTTTTTCATACTATATATTCAGATTTTTGTTTTTATACAGATTTTTCACTGTCTTGTGACGACTCAGATTCTTGCGAACTTGAGCAACTTTCTTCAGATACACTTTCTTGCGATGATGGCAACCAATCGGTATCAGAACCAGAGTCCTGATCGCTCTCATAATAAAAACCAAACTTTTCTTCATTTTCGAACTTGTCCATATATACATATGCTATACATAATTTTTTAAATATATTTTTTGAGTGCGTTTAAACGTAGCAAATAAACAGTATGCACCGTAATTAAGTTTATATATTTTTGATGTCTTTCAATGGTACCCAACTGTTGAATTCATCACTGTATCCCTTCCATTTCACTAGAGCTTGTTTCTTTTTATAGTCCCTCCGAATTACTTTGTCAATACGGAAAATGTCCTGCTTTGCTTTTAATAATTCACTTTCATAAAAACTGCCTTGTATCTCTTCACCTCTGAGATCTTTTAGTTTGTATGTTATTGGATTAGTGTATTGGATCTTATCAACTGTAAACACTTCTTCGGTCCAGTTTGGAGTATATCCTTTATCGAACACATTCCGTTTATACTTGGATATTCGAACCTGGTCACCTGTTTTGAATTTAGGTTTCTGTTTTAATGTTTCTGTATCACCATATAGATTGAAGTAAACTATACCTTCATTCCTCTTGTTAGATGCTTCAACGGGTGTCATCTTTATGCTTGAATGTTTTGTGTTGTTGTACTGTTTTACTAGTTTGGGTAGCATATCGAGATACATTGTATTACCTTGAACAGTGAACTGTTTCCACATTTTGGATTTAATTGTTCTATTCCACCTTTCAACCACTGAGGATTTCTCCTCATTTTCAGTTGAATACATATGTATCATATTTTTCTCCAACAAGTCTTTCAAGTGTTTGTTATAGAACTCCTTTCCCTTATCAACCCATAAATATTGTGGTTTTCTGCCTTCCTTGAATATTGTTTTAAATGCTTCAGTGACAGATTCACCTTTCTTATCCTTCAATGGGACAATCCAACCGTATTTGCTGAAAACATCAATGACCATAAGAAGATACCGATAACCTTTATTCCATTTGCTAAACTGTTGCATTTCAACTAGATCACTTGCCCATATTTCGTCAATATGATTTACGATTACACGCCGCCGAGTAAAGTTGCGTCTTATAGATGCATGTAATTCATCTGCTAATTTTTCTTGCCAGTTACCCGACGGCTTTTTCCGTTTTTTGAAACTCCAAGACCTAGTTTCTGCTTTGTATTGATAACATTTCTTGCCAACCAATGCCCCCATTGTCTTTCATTATACGGTACGTTGTCTAAAGCTTGAACCATTTTCCTATCTGCTTTGTTTTTACATTTCCTATCATCCTTGCAGACGGAATAATCAACATCGTGTTGCATTGCTATTGCATCAGTTTTTCCAGTGGGCATATCATATATTTCCAATATTTGACCAGTTTTTGGGTCATACTTCAGTTGATTTTCTAAATCATTATATGGTCCGGTGTAATGATGCCCAGGTAATGTCCATCCGCCTTTTGGTTTCGGTAATTTACCAATAGCTTTGTGAATGTCAACAGCACCGCCATCAAGATCTTTTCTGTTTGTTGTGTATTTTTTATTCGGTCTTATTTTTGTTGACAATTGATCGAGAGCTTCTGATCCCACTTTATGAAGTAGAGGGTTCATTTTTCTCAAACCATAATCGATTGCTTTTTTCTGCAACTTTGGATCTCTCATTAATTCGGAACCATAATATCTACCCATTTCAACGGCTTTTTTGCCAAGATAAGGTACTCCTTTAGTTAAAAATAATTCTGTTCCAGTATTAGCAATATCACTGAGTAAGCCCGCTCCCAACGGGCTGTTTAGTTTCCCTGTTTTTTAACAAATTTGGTCTTTGTAATACCACATTCAGCACAAGTGCAAAAGAACATTAGTCTACCATTTTTAGCTGTTTTGTAACCTGAAGGTTCAACACATTCAGTCACTTTCTTTTGTTTAACACAATATGATTTCATAATACATATAAGTTAGATATTTCTGAAATAATATTCGATAAATCTCTCATTTTTCATTGTATCATTTATGTCGAATACTTGTAATAAATCATAATACGAATTACCCTTATTCATTTCATTCAGAAAGTATAAACAGAAATACCCACAAGTTGTTGTTTGTATGTTTTGTATCTGATTGTTTTGATGTAACAAAGTCAGATTTTTCTTTTTGGCATGATTTACAATCTCTTGAAAAGGTGGCATACCAAACGAATCAAAATAATTTATTACATTATCCTTAACATAAGTGGCTACCCAGTGAGATCCTGACATATAAGCTGGTTCCAGATTGTAAATAAATAACGCCTGTTTATGGTTATGTGGAACTTTTTCATCTCTTGACAGTACATCATTGATTGGTATGTTTAAATATTTACACCATTTTTTCAGATCGTGATTGGACATAGGTATGTTTTTGTGAAATTTTGGTTTCACAATATTGCCCCCAAAATGGGTATGCCATTGAATGGACTGTTTTTTCCCAATAGTAACCCTTTTCCTTTTTTGGTTGAGGATGTTTTTTTTTTTCTACCATTACCAGTCACATATGGCGGATAACTATAAAATGGAGGGGGGGCTCCAATTCTAGGTGATCCTTCACCATACAATCTTGGTCTACCTACCCTCGGTGCTCCTTTCCCTGTAAACAGCTTTTTCACCAGATTAACAGCCATAGGAATTCCAACGGAAGCCAACAGAGTTCCTAGAAATCCACCTGATTGTGTTTTAGTCGGTGTTATTTTAACGCCAGATCCTGTTTGAGCCGCATTCATTATGTCTCTTTGCTGTTTGGTTGTAAACATATTCAGATATGGCATCAGTTGATTGATTGCATTGAAAGGTATCATCATGGGTAATGGTAAAGCACCGCCTTTTTGACCCGATCCTAACAATTTTTTAGCTCCGGCTTCTGCTAAACCACCAAGAGCACTCAACCCAAGGGTTTTACCAATTGCTGGAAGAGCTCTCATACCAAGTGACAATACGGTACTCAAAAGACTTCCGCCTACTTGTTTTCTGATATTGGTCTTAGCAAGCTTAATGTCCATTCCTTTGTTCAATTGTCGATTTTTTTGCAATCGTTTTTTCACCATTGCTGGAACATAAAGAGTGTCGTTTCCATTAAGAGAATCATTTGTCAGTCTTAGAACAATTGTTTCCCTTTTATGGTAAGCGTGACTCAGATTCTTTTTTTGATTATCTGAAAGTCTTACGTTGATTTCATGAAGTTTAGTCATATAATATATGTTATATAATTCCAGTTACAAATAAATATGTGTCATTTACTTGATTTCATATTACTATTTCAGTTGTGGGCTTAAACTATCACCAATTCATTACCCACCTTGTCAATAACAACCGACTCTTCGTACAATACAACTGCATGGACATTGAAATCTGCTGCACTATTAGCATTGAGTTTGTACCTGAAAATCAACTGTTTAGGGTCTCTTGTTACTTTCTCTGCCTGATATGACAGATCGAAATAGATTAGTGGATACAGGCTGTTATAATTGGCAAGATTCAACTGGGTTCCGGTGTTGTAATCATTTTTTCGCATTGCATAAGACATCAGATCATTGAATATTCTCACTTTGCTGTCACTGTCATATTCTGTTTCTGGGTAGAAAACACCATTGCCATATTCGAGTCTGCATGTTGTTAAATAACTGTTTGCGTTTGCTGCATTTAGTTTGAAGGTATCAAGTATATATGGATTTTGAGTTGCAACTCTGGTTTTAGCCCGTTGTAGATAAACAAAAATTACTTTGACATTGTCAATACTGGAAGAAATCTGAAAAAAACCACTGACTCTAGCAGGTGCTGACACTGCATATAGTTCACGCTGATATGTCCATTTGTGTTCTTTCATGAAAGAGCTTACAAATTTGTCGTACATACTGTCTTTTGGTGTTAATTTTGGAACCCATAGTAGAAATCTGTTCAAAACTACTCTGCCGGCATCTACTCCTACTGCCATATTGATGAGTTCATTGTCGTTCTGGAGATTCAAATTGAATTGCAACTGCATAGGAACCAACATTTTATCCTGCAACTCTTCAAAAAAACTGTAACGATTGAGAGGTATGATCAAATTCACATCTTTTGCTCCTCCTGTTCCATCATCATTGGTAGCTTGTGTAAGCACTTTTCTAGATTCATATCCTGAGTTAGTATTGGCTGTCGTACCATCTGTGTCTAAATACCAAAAACTGTTTTTACCGACTGATCTGCTGTAATCATCAGAATATTCCAACAGATTCTTCACAAAAGTGACCTTATGTAGATTGTCAGTGTCATAAACAATTTTCCCCGCACTTTTAATCATCATATGTGCAATCAATGAATGAGATCCGTTTATCACCGTTATTCTATCGGCTGCTGCGTAACCAGCTCCATCTGCTGTTTTTTGTAACTGGAATTGAACCTCAAAATAAGCATTGTACCAATCATAGAAAGAACTCCGGTCGTTGATGGTGAATCTATAACCGTTCTTTTCTTGATGTTGACCGTTACCTGGGGCTCGGATTACATCATCAAGTTGAAATCGCACTAACTCATTTCTTTGCAATAATTCACTTGTTCTAAAAGCCATTTATACTATTGTATTATATAATTTTGCTGTCATGTTATTTATTTGAAAAATCTACGCCTTCTTCCAGATCCTGATATCAATCTATTTAGTATCATGTCAGCGCTTTCTTCTTGCTGTTTAATGGGAGATGATGGAACAATTGCACTTTGTGTTGTAGCTCCTTTTCTCAAATTTGCCAATTTTTTCATTATTAGGTCTCCTGACTTTTCTGCCACCGTCTTGCCAATTTTATCACCTGCATGGGAAACCCCTGATTCTAATGCCTTCTTCGCTAATGGCTTTGCAAATTTCTTGAAAACAGATGATGCCACACTCTTCAGTGGTTTGAAAATATTATCAACGACAATCCCAGACCCTTTGTGTTGAAAAACAAATTTACCAAGTTTTGGGTGGTAAAACCTCTTAAATTCATACGGTTTCATTATACTGTTACATTAGATACTTTTTAAAATCAGCGAAAAAGACGTATCCGCTCCATTTAGATCCACTAATCTTCTTTTTCCATCTGTTATCATGATTCTGATTGATGAAATTGTAGTTTTGTTCACAGGATTAAATGTAACTCTTTGTGGTTCGAGGGTGAAGGAGTAACTTGGTTTTAGTACACTAGTTGAGAATGAATAAATGATGTCTGTTTCTTCGCCGTCAACTAAACTTTCGTTGACCAAATCGCAATGAATATTGAGTACGTCTGTGTCTTGACTGAGATTTGGCACTCTTGGTCCAATATGCGTTCCACTTGCTAATATCTTTTTATCAAAACCGATCAGGTCATTAAAATTACTTGCTCTTAAATCGAGTTGGTAATTTGCAGCTAATGTAACCGTGACTCTGAATGTCGTTTCGTTGAATTCAAGAGTCATCGGATACGTATCACCAGTTTTCGTCACATTTTTAATATGTCTGTCAAAGTCCGTATAATTCCATACCCCAGCTGGAAAGGTAATGTCCTTAAAAGTTGAACCATTATCGGAGCTGTATTTGATTAATTGATTTTTGTACCCAGCATTGACATTGAACCAAGTGAATGACATGTTAATGACTCTGTTAAGACCGATAACGTATTGCTTATTATTGTCTAGAGTTACAGGTCTGGTGAAATTTGTTGTAAAATCTTCTGGTTTATTATCCCCTTTATTTTTCACACTGTAAGATGACAAAACTATCTCTCGTTCCATTATATAATGAGGTTACATTAAATTTTGAAATATTGTTTGTATAATTTACCATATTGTGATTTGTTAATTGTTGTCATTTTCAATAATGTGTCCAATATAGAAACACCCATATTTCGCATGTCAATGCTTGTATTGCCAGCCAATATCTCACCAATGATCAAATCCAATTTTTTTATGAGTTCTTTCGGTTTGTTAAAAAATATCACATTGCCACCTTTTTGTTTTTTCCTACCAGAACCTTTCATTGTTTCCATTTTATTTTCATAATGATCTATGTATGCGTTTAAAGTTGCTCTTGCGTTGTCTATTCTTTTGTATTCCTGTTGTTTTGTAGCTTCAGAAATTAAACCACTGTTGAATTGTTTACTTACAGCAGACTTATAACCTTTCAATTGATTTCTTTTGAATTTAGCCGCATTGACAATCTTATTGAGATATTTTTTGTTTTTTCGTTCAGTCATTTCTTGTTGATTTATTACCTTTTCAACAGAATCATAATTTTGTATACCAAGATCACCTAATATCTCATTATCCATATCTTCATCATCTAATCCATAATCTATCTCCTCGTCATCATCATATTCTGGTGGTAATTCTGGTTCTTCAGGAAAGTACTTAGGATCAACATCTCTTTTTTTCCTTCAAGAACATCTTTCAAAGCTTCTTCATATTTTGGCGGTTTTGGCACCAGTTGTTTTTCTTGCTGTGGCAAAACAGGTTGTTCAAATAGATCACCAAGATTCATATCTGGAACTTCATCCTCTATATCAATGCCGTAATCAGGAACTTCTCCTTTCTTCAGTGGTCGTTTTTTCCTTGGCAACCTTAAAGCCTGATTACTATCAATAACATCATCTAATTTACTTGTAATTGGTTGGAATACTTTTGAAAATCCCTGTTGACTGGTCTTCTGATCAATATCATGCTTTGTAATTGCATTATGGACATAATTGATCTTGTCCCCTAATTCAGATTTACTCTTTGCGAGTTCTTTCCACTTAAGTAAACTCATTTATTGTTATATTGTTACGTTACATAAAAATGAAAATTATATATAAAAAATAGCGTTTTACACCGTGTTGAACACCATGTTGAACACCATGTTTAACTACATCATTTTATCGAAACAATGTAACGATTTAATATAAATGAAGATACCTAATTATGATACTGGCGACGATGTTGTCACAAACTTCACACAACTACATGATTTTATGCCTGATCGATGCTTCCGCATGCTCATTTGTGGACCTTCTGGTTCGGGAAAAACAAACACACTGATGCATATGATTTACAATCTGTTGTATTTTGATAAAATATACCTTTATGCAAAAAACTTAGAGCAGTCAAAGTATCAGAATCTCATGGATGATTTCGAACCATGGAGTGAAGAAGCTGGTTATGATATCATTGAAGCAAGCAATGATAAAATAATTCCTGTAAAAAATCTCAATGGTGACAATCAAAAAATTGTGATATTCGACGATTTCGTATGTGATAAAAACCAAAAACCATTAGTTGACTATTTTATACAGGGGAGACATAAAAACTGCTGTGCCATATATTTGAGTCAAAGCTACTATAAGACACCAAAAGACATCAGATTAAACTGCTCACATTTTGCCATTTATGATTTTCCGAGTACTAATGAAAAAAGTCTCATATGTCGTGAAAACAATGTATCCGAACAATTATACGAGAGAGCAACCAGAGACCCTTTTAGTTTTATATATATTGACAAACCCAAGAAACAAGTAAAGAAGAATTTCGATGAAAAAATATAAACCAATTGTATATATGAGTTACTCAAATGGTAAATTACCTGAAGACACATATTCACATGAAAAAGTTATTGAAATAGTAAAAGGATTGCCTGGTGTTGGTTTCAAACTAACAGATGACGGTGATTATGATATGCAGAATAAAAAACTGAGAAATGTGGATTCACCACAAACAAATACTGACGCTAGTACAAAGAGTTATGTTGATAAAGAGGTTTCTGGGTGTTTGAAAATAGATGGGAGCAATGCAATGACTGGAGCCCTCAATATGGATAACAGACGTGTTGAAAATATAGCCCCTGCTAGACATGGCCAGAGTGACGCTGTCAGTAGTGCGCATTTGCATAGTTTTTACATGGTGCTCAATACTGACGATGGTAAAATAGAATTGCAAAATCCAATCAACATGAAAAATCAAAGAATCTTCGGAGTGAAAGACCCGATACTACATTCAGATGCTTCTAATAAATTTTATGTTGACAGCTCTTTTAATTTTAAAGCTGATAAAACGGAGCTGGCTAATTATTTGAAAAAAGATGGAAGTATTTCCGTAACTGGCAATTTTGACTTTGGAAATAATAAAATCAGCAATCTTGCTGAAGGCACTGGCAATTCTGACGCTGTTACAAAACACCAATTACAAACTGGTTTATCAACCAAACCGAATGTTAATCAGGTTGTGTTGCGAGATGGATCCACTAAGATGACTTCTAATCTGGACATGAACAACAACAAGATCATCAATCTTGCTGATCCGACAGGTGTAAATGATGCCACAGGAAAAGGTTACGTTGATCGATTATTTTTGGATGCACTTCGATTAGACGGTTCAGCTAAAATGACAGGCAATTTGGATATGAACAATAAACGAATAATCAATATAGCCGACCCAACAGGAAACACTGACGCTGTAAATAAACAATATTTAGAATCGCGTATAGGTAATATAGGTGATATGAGTGATTATTTGCAAATAGACGGTTCAAATTCCATGATAGCAGATTTAAATATGAGTACAAATTTCATTGAAAATTTGAAAGATCCTGAAAAAAAATTCGGTAGTGATGAGGGAAAAAATCAAGCAATGAGTTACAAGTTCTTCACCGACAACTTTCTCCAAATAAACCGACACGGTGAAGTAAGCATGTTAGACCGGCGTTTTTACAACATTGGGATTCCTAATGCTGGTGATCAAATATTTGATCGTAATTATGGAGACGGGAGATATTTACAAAAAGACGGATCGTCAGCCATGACGGGAGACCTCAATATGAACAATCAACGAATAACAAATCTCGGAACAGCCACACATAATCAAGATGCCATTACTTTGAAGCAAGTAAATGATGCTTTTTCAACTGTGAGTACCGAAAATAATCGATATACAGACCAAAAAATAGCGGAGAGTCTTATAAGCACACATCAAAACCGCAAAAACGTACTAGCCTACGCTATGGATGATGGGGAATTTACAGAAGATTATGGACTGCAGGACGTCAATTTAATCACCTATAACGACTCACCTCATAAAACCAACAAAAAAGCATTCTCTTTGAAGGTTAAAAAAACAAATGATGGTTCTAGTCTGTTCAAAGGAAGGTTTGATTTCAATTTGTTTAAGTTGATACGTGACAATTTGAGTGATGATTACACTGTTTGTATTGAAGTGTATTTCGAAAAAGATGGTAGATATGATGTAGAATTTGATTCTTTCAATATAACATTTGAAAAACTGAATATGAATATTGATAAATCATACACAATAAAAATCAATACCGATCATAAATATTATCGAAGTGTATTGAATCTTTCTCCAGACGGCGTATCTCCGTCAATTCAAAGAAGGTTATATGTCAATGTTCAGAGTAGTTTTGACAACCTTAGTCCTAGTCTATTACCTTTACATGTTCTGATTTATGGAATCAAAGATGAAGCAAAAAACAATCTCGATTTTACCATATATGATTATGAAAAAGCTTATGAGGTTGTAAACAATCAACTCCAAATGCATGTACCGATCAATATGAATGGTAATAAGATTTCGGGTTTGACTTCATCAATAACTGACAGTGTTTTACCATCTTTCATATGGGGTATAACTGCCGAAGAAATCAATTCATGCGACTTTTTGACAGTATACGGAGACACTCTGGAGTTCAGTGAAATTTACATAAGTTCAATACAACTTCATTCTAAAGAAACTTATTCATTGTCAAGCAATCATCGTTTAGTCATCCAAACAAACACATCGGCGATTTATAACCTTTTTTTTACAACCAAAACTATTACCGTAAATGTGAATAGATATTTTCAAAACGTAAATTATATCAGAATAAATTTTTCAGACGGAAAAAACAAGAGATTCAAATTCGTAATCCGATATAAAACATTCAACAATTGAAAATAATATGACACAATGATATATGGCATTATACGTTGAAAAAACAATAGTAGACCATCATACTGTCTTAATGCAAAGGTATAATATAACGTAAATATATATGTATATCAATTTATTGCTTGAATATGTGGCATACAATTTTGAAAAAACAAAGGAAAAACATCCAAACATTGACGATAAAATATTAAAATCAGCACTTGTTTACAGATACCTGCATTTTTATCATCTCGAAAGAGATATATCAATAAACAAAATTCTAGAACTCAATGATGGTGAAATAGGTCTTCTTGGACCGGGCAATAGCTGTCTTACATGGTTATTTGAAAAGATCTTTGGATGGAATCACATTTTTAATTCACATAGTGTATTACATGATGCTTCCGGGAGGTTTTATGTCCACCATAAGCTCGGTAGAGGTTACACTTATGCTATTTCAGAAAAATACACAACTAAACTGATTAAAAGATCACCTTTTTGTGGTCAAGTCAGTGGTATACTATATTGTCTATGCAAACGATTAACAGTCTAAACTATATATATGGCAGATCAAAAAAAGAGAATATTCAGCTGGAACCATATTTCAGACAAACTCTCAGAAGATCAGGTCGACGAACTAAAGAGCTATTATAAGGCATACCATAGAAAGTGTTGGGCTTACAAGCAAGCTGTGAAACGTTACAAAAAATTAAAACTGTTAGGAAATACTATTTCTATCATAACTGGTACTGGTGGAATCATCAGTGCTGTTGTAACTGGCGGTATAGCCCTAGTAGCTATAAGCACAAGTGCTTTGTTAATCAAGTCTTACATGGATTTCCAATCATTGGATCTTAAAATACAAAATTGCACATACGCATACCAAAGTTATCAGCATCTTTTGAATTCAATAAAAGACATGTTGAGAAGCGGTGATTTTCAACCATCGTTTCACACAGAATTGAAAAATGTAGATGATTTTGTCACCGATTTATGCCCTGATGTTTCAAAATATCATGCGGCTTACAGTAAAAAATATCATGTAGACTAATGGTATATGGACGGTTTAGGTTTTGATATATCCCGAAGAGGAAATTTTCTGTGGCAATTGAACTATGCAGACGAATATATAAAAAGTTATATGGGAAAAAAGATTTGGAACAGAGTAATCCAAAACTACAAACGCATCAGCAATTTGTACATACACGAGATACCATTTTTGTTAAAATGTCTTGAAAGGGGGGTATTATCACCACATGAAATCAGATTGGCGATGAAGGAAATAAAAAAAGAATCAAAATCATTTCATGAAGATGTCGAAGCTTGTTACGTAATTGACATTAAAAAGGGGGATGGTTGTCATCGTCCATCAATAAAACTTTCATCGTTGATTGACTACGATAATGGTTTTCAAAGTGGAAAATATTGTTCAGACTAACAAAACATTTATTCTTTGACTATCAAACGAATCTCATCATGGGCAAGCAAAAATATGTCATTCCAATATTTTTCATATGATTGAAGTGTCTTTTTGGATTTACTCGTCTTGACCTTTTCAAAAGGAAGATCAAGCATTTCAAATATTTGTTTCAAAATGAAATTTATGTTAATCATACGCTTTCTGTCTATATTCACAGATTTTACAACCTTACCAATTTCATCAAAAATTCTCAATATCTTATCTCTATTTTTCACGGTTATCTGAAAACCATTTTTTACAGCTATATTATTCATTATGTTTTCTATATGATATTTTCTTTGGTAAACACTTTTACGATGGAATCTATGCTTATTTGAGTGAAAATCAACAAATTCTATAAGTGGTTTATAGCCATTAACTGACCCACATTTTTTACAAACTAGCATATTTTTATCATTCACTATTTCCGGTTGATTGCAACATTGTTCTGTTTTTTTAGTATGCTTTGATATTTGTTTATTACAAAATGGACAGACCACTTCTTCCATATTGTCAAGTTCTTCATGCAGTTCTTTACAACTCATTATACTATTATATGAGATATTATTTTAGGTTTTTTAAAAACATATAGTTCCAAAATAAATTTTGCGCTGGATCCATTCTACCTCGCCACGGCATAGATTCGCAGAAATATAAAACATATAGATTTCCAAGAATATGAGACTGAAAATACGAGATCAAAAATTTGCGACCATTAAATGTCAAGTAGTATGGAGTTGGGTTGGTATGCGCACATTTTTGCAAAAATGTGCTCATACCCCCAACTCCTATACTACTTTCGGTGGTCTCCGCTTGGATGTTCCAATTTTTTTCGTCAGAAACCTGGCCAAGATCACTAATTTTGGTCTTGGTTCCTCGTATTTTTTTTTGGTGATTACGCTATAGGTCTCAGTTTTCCTACTAGACTAGCTGCTGAAGTTATGTTTGCGTTGTTTTTTGCGTTCCAGAGTTCTAGTTTTTTATTGTACATTACGCTCTAGCTTTCGCTTTTTGCTGCATGCTTTCGTTTGGGTTGCACAGCCTAGGGACCGAGTTTGTTATGTCTCGTTGTTTGTTGTTCTTTATGATTTATGTTTTTTGTATATTTGGGATGGTGTCCCTGTGGGCCTTGGTGGATTTGTTCTGTTTAAGTACGCGTGGAGTATCGACTTTTATGAACCATGCTTTGCGAGCATGACCTAGACGGCCTCTAGTTTTCGTTTGGGTTGCGCAGGCTAGGATTCTCTGTTAGTCATTCTCGATCGCCGAGTTATTTTTCGTTTAGTGCGTTGATACTGAGCGATAGCTAGTCCTTGATGCCCTCGCGTTCTTGACGATTTTGTCTTTATGTCGTTCTTGATTCATACGTCGTTAGTTTAGCCGTGTATACATTTCATAGCTTTTAGTATTGCTATCCATGACGAGTTTCCTATGTCTCTTTATGCATTCATCTTCATGTACGATGTTTTTGATAACATGGGCTATTGAATGGCCCTTGATATTCACCCTTGGTGGGTTTGTTGTCTGCGTTTACTTCTATAGTACTGGCCCCAGTTGTTCAAACGATGGATAGCGCTATCCGCCGGATAAATCACTATCCACTGGATGACTCAATTGGTTTTGCCAGTGTTTATCCGCTGGATAATGATTTATCCGCTGGATAGCGCTATCCATCGATTGAACAACTGGGGCCTGATGTTCACTGATGACCAATGCGTTTATAGCATGGGCTAAAGGTCCTTTATAATCGCCCTCGGTTGCTTTGTTGTTCATGAACAATTTGTTTATAGCACGGGCTGAAGGCCCTTGATACATGATCACCCTCGGTGGATTCGTTGTGTCCAGGTACACATGAAGTATTGATATTCATGAGCAATGCGCTTAAAGCATGGGCTAGAGGCCCTTGATAATCACCCTCGGTGGGTTTGTTGTGTTCAGATACACATGAAGTATTGATATTCAAGAACTGTGTGTTTATAGCACGGGATTCAGGCCCTTGTCGTTCACGGCCCTTGGTGGATCTGTTGAGTCTCGTATTGCTGCTCTTGAGCGATGCTAGATTGGGCTAGTGGTCCTTGATAGTCACCCTTGTTGAGTTTGTTGTGTCCAGGTGCACAATAAGTATTGATGTTCATAAGCAATGCGTTCATAGCATGGGGGGGTTTGTTGTGTCCAGGTACACATGAGGTATTGATATCCATAAACTGTGTGTTTATAGCACGGGATTCAGGCCCTTGTCGTTCAACCTCGGTGGGTCTGTTGAGTCTCGTATTGCTGCTCTTGAGCGATGCTAGATTGGGCTAGAGGTCCTTGATAGTCACCCTTGTTGAGTTTTTCGTATCTAGGTAAGTACTTATGTCCTTCTGTTATCCTTCCATAGCATTTGCTTAAGGTTTTGATTATTCCATTTATAGGTTCTCTGTTTTTAGTCTGTTATTATTTTCTGCTTGCTTTTCTCCAGAGTCTTCCATTGTTCATGCTGCAGTCCATTTATCCATTTACCTTTTCGTTCTTTTTTCTCTGTCTTTATTATTATTTTGCCGTGTGTTGCTTTATCCCTTTTCGTTTCTTTAGTCATTTTTCACATAGAGTTCTGGTCGACATCTCTGCCGTTTTCCCAAGAAGTCGTTTCCATGACTGAAAAGCTTGATTGGCAGTTCTCACCTCCAGCGAACCCCGGGCATCTCTGCATTATTCCATGTTTTCAACGGACGGAAGTCATTCGCCGTGAAAGTCTTTGATGCCGTTCCTTTTCCACTCAGTATTTGTTGGATTCATCCAAATCGGTTTCAACCATCCTTTGTGATTACTATATTTTCAAGTGATTCCACGATTTGGTCGGAGTCTGTTCTCCAATCAACAAGCGCCCGGTGAGACTCTGGGATAATGGACAATTTTTTTGATTGGTCGCTTGCATAACAATGGAGTCCGACAGGAAGTCCGTAAGTAAAATGAAGAAGTACCTCAACAAAAATCCCAGAACCTACTTTCCCCTTTTGGAGGGAGATTCGAAATCTAAAACTAGTTTCAGTGCTGTTTGTTTTTTGTATCGTCGCTGTTTTCTTCTAACTTAAAGCACCTCAGAAATATATAAATATAAACAATAATAAAACGACGGGGTTTGAATAATGTCTTAGGACTGGTTCAGACGTCGTGCTTCTGCCGTGCCGAACTCAAATGAAATTGTCATTTCGATTTAAGCAGGGCAGTAGCACGCCGTTTGAAACCATTAAGCGCGGCGCGGCTGACTTAGGTTCGGCACGACTACTTAGCACGGCAAGTTCTTAGAACTTGCCGTGCCGCACGGCAGTAGCACGACTTGGTTTCAAACGGCGTGCTATTGTTGCGCCGAACTCAATTCATAAATTAATTTAATGTATTTTGCATTATTTGCATACTATTACGCTGGATGGATGGTTTGTTTTGTCTTTTGAATTTGGCGTGACTGTATTAGGTTCGACGTTTGAAACCGCTGCCGTGCCATCGTCATGCCACTGCCACGCCAAATTCATTTGAGTTCGGCACGGCAGTAGCACGACGTTTGGAACAGGCCTAACAGTTTCGACATAAA
>NC_090895.1:10554242-10556742 GCF_036669925.1 Montipora capricornis | reverse complement strand
GGCGTGTTTCAATGAAATACATCAAATGTGGATGGTCTCGTTCTCAGAGATAAAGTAAAATATAGTACATCAACCTTGACCTTGAACTGACACGCTGTCTTTGCACATGCTTCGCTTCTGTTCGAACAATTTTTATTGTTGCTGGTTAGGTTGTTTTTGAATATTTTCCTTTCATTCGCGTTTGTGACGAGTTTGAATCGCGCTGTCACGTTCAAGCCCCCATTGTGATTTCAGTGTCAATTTAGCTGCCAGTGATCTCACAATACATACAATACAATACATACTTAATTGACCGCTCCCCATAGGGGCTTCAGGGCCAATGAAACACAACGAAACGACAGAACAGAACAACAACAACAACAACTGTTAAGAACCCCAACTGGCTGGAGGCAAACCAGTTGGCTATTTACAAGTGCGGCTGGGAAGTTGAACCAGGGACTACCAGGATCAAATTCAACGAGTGGTCAGAGCGGGTCTTGAACCCAGGATCTCCGGATCTCAAGGCAAGCACCCTAACCACTGGGCCACACTGCCTCACGATCTACGTTAAAGGCTTCTGTGCTACGCTCAGGACTTTTTCTCTAAGAAGAGGGAAGCTGCCTCTCATCTCATGGTACTCATGATTGCAGATGAGAGACGTAACATGAAACCCTATGCAATCCCAGTACGATTCCTCCCCTACCGCAGTGTGACTGACCAAAAAGTTCGGGAACTCTGCAAATAACTCAGGAGTGTCATGGTGAATCTGGGAATGGTCGTGGTTGGTGAGTTTAGCCCAGCTTATCCAAGATTAGTATATACCACACAAGTGAATAGTGCTTTCTGTGCATTCTGATTAGTTAGATCGGATTTGAATAGCAAGTACAATGCTGTTCACCTCTGACAAAACAGAGAAAAACAAAATGGCTTCCCATTTCGCATTTCTTGCTCTATTGTTGGAAATAAAACAAATTTTCAATTGGCTGAGTATTAAACGCGTGTATTGTATACTAAAACAATTATTCACGTCAGAGTCAGTGAAAATGGTGGTTATTTACCTCCACTTCGGTGAATAATAATTATTGTTAAATTTAATTACGCATTACAGCTCTGTGGTAAGAGCTCATTAATATCATGGAGAGGACATACAGTAGACAGGCCAAGCTTATTAGAAAATCTGTATCTGAATCATCGGGGCATCAAAGGAACTCTGTGGCAATATTGTGTACAATTTCTAAGTGACTGTTTCTTTTGCAATATGTACATAATGAGTGAACTACAAGGATGAGTAAGGATAGAGGAGGTTAACATATGTAGATAGAAAGGAACTTACCTTTGTCTTTTTTTACTTGGACACAGTTTGCATGAGTAAGGAAATCATTTCATTGTCTTTTTAGGTTCAGTCACAGATGGAGAGTTCAATTCTCTCTGCACTATGGGAGCAGAAAGGCCCGCTTCCATTATACAGGTCATGATGGATGCTAAGGCAGAGGCTCGAAGCACTAATGTGAACACCATACGTAGGTATTTGACACCAAAAAAAGTTCAAGGTAATGAACATTATAACAAACATTATGAGAAAAATAAACATTTCCAAGTTCCAATTCGATCGGGATGCAGGACCTCCATGAAAACCATTTCAGTGATTGGAGCTTCCTGGGAAAATACATGTTTATTATCTCGATGTTGGTGATAATGATGAGAATTATAGACCGAGTGCATAAATTTTGTTTATGTGCTAATTAGACTCACTAACCTCGCTCTTAAGCAACATTTCTTTTGTATTTTGTCCATGCAAACGAGGCTAGTGAGTCTAATTTGCACATAAACAAAAGAATATTTTTTTGGTCGCCATTTGTGCATTCGGTCTATTAAGTTTATCCTGGTTGTTTTAGTTGATCACTTCTTTGTTTGTATACTTGATTGGTTTATTGCTGGTTCTAAAAGCTGGGGTTTAAGCGGTTTCAATACAGTTTCTGGAAAACCACACTGGCATTTTCAACTGCGAAGTATCTCTATTTTTCAGTGTAGGTATTGTTAGAAGTTTTCTAGCCCCTATACTTCTTATATTTAAACAGGTTCCAATGGGATGGTTACCATTTCAGCTCAGGCTCACCACCCTGCAGTGCCTACAGAAGATATCATATGGCTGGATGAGTTCATGAATGGTGATGGAAATCCAGTTCCATTTGAAAAAGCCATCCACATTATGAAGCGGCGGCTGTTTCCTGCTCATTATGACCCCTTTCCATGGGACTTGAAAAGTAATTACTTTTCAGTGTTGTGCTTCACTTTTTTAGAGTGTTTGCAGTATCCTAACATTTAAAAAACTCCCTTTGGAACAGCAATTTTTTCCTTTTTTTCGTTATAAATTGTTTGCCACATGCTTGTAATTGTTCCATAGTTTTGTACATTTGCAATAATTTTTATTGTAAGTCTAATTAGTATGTATTTATTAACTGGCAATCAGGGCCACTAGATTGTTAGTATTTACATGCTATTCCATGTTCTCTCATTAAAT
>NC_090895.1:10539242-10546742 GCF_036669925.1 Montipora capricornis | reverse complement strand
GATTCTTAACGAAACGTGCAGAAAACAAATATCTGCTAAACTGCGTACCACAGATATTTTTATATTCTGCCCTTATCTACAGAATTATTGAACCCATAACCAAGAGGAATAACATGACGAGGCAAGATCTTGAGTTATTGGTTATGGGTCGTTAAACGACAACATACCGTGCGAAAGTCACAAAGAACGTCCTAGAAAAAGGGAGGGTCCGAAAAAGCACAAAATTAATGCCCTAACCAAATAACGGGTAAGGAAAAAACAAATGTAATACTTATCTTGAAGCAAGGTCCCAAACGATTCCTTGCCACTGGGGTTTTCTCGCCTGTTTCACGCCCGCCGAGTTGTGGGGACGATGAGCCGCGAATGAGACAAGAAAAGCGGGACTTTGCTCTCTCTTGGCGTTGTTTTCCTTAACCTTTCTCTCGGCTCTCTTTTCAGCTCGATACATCCTTTTCTCGTCGTCCGAGTCTGAGGCAAGCGCGTCGCTTAGATATTCGCTAACGGTAGCCCAGCCATAGTCGCTTTTGTCGGCCAATTTTATAGCTTTGATGCGCTTCTCGACGAGCTCCGCTCCCTCTTCCAGCGACCGCTTCAGCTTCTCTGTGGACCCTGCTCTAAAGTGATCCAGTGATTCACCAAACTTCTCCAGAACTTGTTGACAGTGATCGTACTGTTGTTGATTCCCTTTCTTCTTGCAGGTAAATGTTTCTCGCTTCGCCTTCTTTACTGCCGTGTCGATTGCGGATGTATTTAGCTCCGTAAACTGGCTACCAAAAGCATTGAATTTGTCTTCCAGGACAGAAGACATCGCCTTCACGGCTTCGTTCACGATTTCTTGAGTGGTCATTCCGAGAGATAAGTGAAGTTGTCGTTCCTAGCGTTCGACCCGAAGGAAGAACCACTACAATGCACACCCTATTTATATCAAATAGCTCGTATGCAAATACGAGTACTATCAATTCATCGGGGACATGAATTGTGCAGGAATGCACGAACAGAGTCTTAACGAAACGTGCAGAAAACAAATATCTGCTAAACTGCGTACCGCAGATATTTTTATATTCGTAACATCCCCTCCCGAATGCAAAGTATTCGCAAAATTTTTACATTATGAAATCCTTCAACCTACGACGAAATCACTTAAAATGTCAATACTTTCATCACTGTCCAAATCATCAATTGTTCATGGAAATAAACGCAACAGTTCATGAAAACAACAGTTCGCAAGTCGTCTCTGCCATCTGGCATCCACTTTGGTCATCATAGTCACGTACTTGATAGTCCTCATTCCTCAGGGTTGTCATCTGCATACTCAAGGGGACACAAGCGATGTACAGGTCGTAGAAACTCTTTGTTCTTCGACTTGACTCGAACAACTCTCACCAGGCCATTATTGCCTGGATACACCTCCACCACGCGACCGAGTGGCCACTCTCCGCGATTGGCCTTAGGTTCTGCAATTAGCACTACGTCTCCTTCTTTCAAATCGTGCCTTGGATGGAACCACTTCCTTCTGACATTGAGGGTAGGAAGGAAGTCTCTTTTCCAACGTTTCCAAAACTGTCCAATAAGTTGCTGCACTCGATGCCATCGTTTCCTGGGATTGTACACCTATTCAACATCGAGTAATTCAGGAGCAAATGGTCCTCCCAACTGTCCAAAAAGAACGTGGTTTGGGGTCAATGGAGAGTGGTCGTTAGGATCTGCACCAACATAGGTTATGGGTCGAGAATTCAGCAACCTCTCAGCACCACAAGTGGCAGTGTCAAGCTCCTCGTCATTAATATCTGCGTCTCCGAGGATGGCCTTTATTGCTTTCTTTGCACTTTTGATCAGTGCCTCAAACACGCCTCCAAAATGAGGGGCAGACGGGGGATTAAACTTCCAGTCGATACGGTGATGTTTAGTAGACTCACGAATAATCCTGTCTTGGTCAAAGGACTCCAGTAACTCTCGCAGTTCACGATCTGCTCCTACGAAGCTGCTTCCATTATCACAAATAACATAAGCTGGCGTCCCCCTCCTTGACGTCATCCGGGTGAACGCATTGATGAACGAGTCAGTATCCAATGAATACGACATTTCCAGGTGTACTGCTCGAGTTGCAAAACATGTGATCAGGCAAAGATATCGTTTTGCCTTGGTTCTGCCTCGTCCTTGTCTCGTCAAGTATGGTAACGGAGCCATCATCTGGTTTGCTGTCTTAATTGAGAAACGACGTCGACATTGTGGACAAGCTTCAAGGATGTTTCGCACTACTCGTCTCCCCTTTATAATCCACAAAAGGAGCCCTTAACTCAGTCAAGGTGTAGTCTACTCCAGAACCATGTCCAAGCCTTTCATGGGTATCTGTAACAACAAGTCGGGTCACACCATGGTCCTTTAGCAGAAGAATTGGGTGTTTCGCGTTGTAGGTCAGGTAATCTGCAAGGCGTAAGCATCCATCCACCAGTAGTAGGCCCTCATCATCCTTCTTGGGGCTAAATCTTGCTAATGATCCTTCTTCTTCTCTCCTGGGAAAGGCTTCATTCTGAGCTTGTTTTAACCAGAAAGTTTCAGCTTTCAACATTTCGGCTGCTATTAATGTACGGGCATTTCTTCTTGACCCTTGCGGCAGTCTGCAGTTGTCAGCAAATCGTCGTACCCATCCTGTCACGCGCACTAGATGATTAAGACTTGAGAATTCATTTGGGTTAATACGTGGGTTGGCATAGGTCAGATGTGCACTGGTGGTCTTCAATCTCTCAAGGTCCTCACACTTCTTTGCGTCTCCAGTGGGCGCTGAATTTCGCCAATTCGGTTGGCTACAAAGGGCTTAAATTCACGACTCTTACTTCGCACCCAGAACCACACATTCTCTGAGTCAGTCCAATAGATTGTTCGGTCAACAGTCAACACTTTAAGGATACTCTGGGCAAGGCGACTTGAGAGTAACGGGGAATTGTCAACGCTTTTACGGGAGCCACACGACACTTTGAGGCGATAAGGCGTGAAGACCGGGTGTTGTCCGGATACTAGCACACCAAATAGGCACTTGAGATGAAGGCATCTTTTGAGGCATCAGAAAAAAGATGTAAGTCAACCTTCTCTGGGTTGGCCAAGCGTAGACAAAGAGGGATGGCTATGTGGGATGGGTCTGGCAGCTCAGAAACCCATTTCTCACACTTGATTGTTAACTCTTTTGGCAGAACATCATCCCAGTCAATGCCAGCCATCCAAATCTCTTGCATCAAGACTGTTGCTCGCATAGTGAATGGTGACAGGAACTGAAGTGGGTCAAATAGGGCTGCTATGGCACTCAGGACATTTCGCTTCGTGGGTTCTTTACAAGCACTAGGTAGTTCAACTTGAAAGGTGAAAATATCTCGTTCTGTTTCCCACATCACTCCGAGGGTCTTGATTTTGGGGGTCCCCTCTTCGCGAATCTCAAGGCTCGGTTGTCTGTCTTCCACAGGGGCATCTTCAAGAACGGCTGTTTCATTTGAGGACCACTTCCTAAGCTTGAAGCTGGCCATAGATAACAAGTCTGAGAGTTGATTTCGGAGGTTCGTAGCCTCTTCTACGGTTTCACATGAATCCAGCACGTCATCAACATACATGGCATTATCTACAGTCTCTGCAGCCTCTGATTAATCTGTACTATGTGTCTCTGCATGGGCATGGAGGACGTGTTGAGAACAGAACGGAGATGCTGTATTTCCAAAGACGAGTCGCTGAAACTCAGAGACATCTGGTTCTCTTGAAGTGTCGAGATTGCGCCAAAGAAACCGGTGATATTGACGGTCTTTCTCTTGCAATCCAACTTGCAGGAACATTTCAGTTATGTCTCATGACAAGGCTACTGGGGCACGTCGAAACCGGGTCAGTACATCTACCAACTCTCTCTGGAGTTTTGGGCCTGGTCGAATAGTGTCGTTCAAGCTTTTCGCCTTATGTTTTACTGCAGCGTCAAACACTATGCGAACTTTGGTTGTGGCTCTGTCCTCTCTGATCACCGGGAAGTGAGGAAGAAACCACTGGTTTTCTTCCTTGGAGGGTGGTACCCTTTAGATGTAGCCTTTTTTCTCATAGTCCTCAAAGATTTGATTGTAGGCTGTTGCAACTTCAGGACCTTTTTTCTTAAATGACCTCTCTTGACTCTTGAGTCTCATAAGGGCTACTTCAAAATTGTTTTCCAACGTCGGTTCTCCATCTCTCCTTGGGATACCAATACTGTACCGTCCATTCTCAAACAGTAGTGTTTCAGTCTCTTGCTCTACTGCAGCTTGCTCTTCTGGTGTCAATGCCTGGCCAGTTTTGTCCTTGATCCCCAAGGATTCTAACTCCCAGAATTTACGTAGGACATCATCAGTTGGTGGTTGTTCGCTGATTAGACTGCTTCGATATGTTCGCGTGGAATGCGAACGAGAATTGCGACGAAATTCTTCCACCAGTGTGGGTCCAAAACACACCCAGCCCAAATTTGTCAAACGTGCAAAAGGATCGTTCAGTTGGTTGCCACAGGCTTACTTTAACACGTGGTGAAATACTGGATGATCGCTACCAATCATGACGTCGATCTGGCGCCGCCTTGATACACTCTTGAACGGGACTTGTCGTAGGTGGGACCACTTATCCTTCAGCTCTGACCAAGGTATAGCTTGGAGTGTCACCAGCAATGTTGTTGAGCACGTGAACTTGCAAAGGGCTTAAGAAAGTAGCATCTACATTTCTCACCAACACTTCCACTCGTCGTGAGCGTGTCGTGATCTCTGTCCCCCCGGTTCCTGCGATTGTAAAATCTAGTGCTTGTCCCTGTAATTCAAGCTCCTCAGCAGCCTCTTCTGAAATGTAGGAGCTTGTTGGGTCTAACATGACATTAACCTTCAGTTCCTTCTTGCCGTTACTAATCAGGGCCGGGAGAATCATCAGTGAAACATGATCTGTATGGCTAGTGCTGTGTGTTTGCTCTCGCGGGTGAGTGTTGACCAATGCTGGGTTGATGACACTTGTTTCTGAATGCGACTGCTCCTTCTGTTGGAATGGCGATGCTTCTAATTGAAGTTGGTCTTGTGCCTTGTCTGCATGTTGAGGAGTGCTTTCGTGAAGATAGCTACTGTGGTTGATGCTCGAACATCCTCCCACACCTCATATCCTTGAATTAGGACTTTCCTTGCTGTGATGACCAGCGGCTAGGCAGTGATAGCAACGACCACTATTTGTGATCAGCTCCTTTCTGTTCTGTAAGGGTAGCTCTTTGAAGGCTCTGCAAACCCAAGGTGGGTGGTCCTTTCCGCAAGTGTTAACAATGCACCGTCTTGCTTTAGATCTTGTGTTAAATTTTCTGGTACGAGTGCGGTCGCTTCGAAACCCACCCCATAGTTCTTCTTGCTTTTCAATTTTGTTCTTTTCAAACCCATGGGTTTCTTCTCTCGCTTCTTCCATAATTTGTACTCGAAGCTCAACCCATTCAACAAGTGACTCAAAGTTATCTTCTAGGGAATGATCACAAATCCAGTGTTTGTAAGCTTGTACATCTTCTTCAGGGAGCTTTTCTTTTGCTGTGAGGTTCAAGCTTTGTCCTTGTAGTTCTTGTCCTGGTTCGCAGTCTTGCATTGCTACCATAACTCTCTCTAGCATAGCTTGAAACTCTTCCATGTCTTCCAGTACTCGGGGTCGAACCTTTTTCCAACTACGTAGAGCAGTCAGATGCTTTATTTGTAAACGTCTTTCTCCCCCATACGTTTTCTCCAGTTTGGCTTTTGCTCTTTCGTACGCATTTAGAGAGTACCCAAGGTCTTTCACCAATGTCTGGGCTTTTCCTGTCAAGCTGCTCTGCAAACGTAACATCTCATTTACTGGAATAGCCAGTCTATCAACAATGGACATGAATGCAGTCTTCCAAGGCTCGTAGTCAGCTTTGTCTACTCCTGAGAATTTAGGGAGATCCACACCTTTTAATTTGATGGGCAAGCTCCTTTGTGTTACTAGCCCCCCATCTGTCTCAGATACATGCAGATTTGCGCCTTTGATACCTTCCCAATTAGGAACAACTGGACTGCTTGTGTGATAATTTTGTGCTGTATCTTTATCGCGTGGCCCAGATGCTCGCTCTGCTTCTTCTGCTCTAGACTGATTTAATGCTGCCACCTTTCTTGCCTCCTCGGTTCGCTGTTTAGTTAGCTGAAGTTCGGCGGTCAGTGTTTCTAACTTTTGTTCCTTTTGTCTTTGTTCTTGCTCCATTTTGAGCAGCCGTTCACCAGCCTCTTTACCCTCAAGCTGTTTCTGTTTAACATACGAGGAGGATTTGGACACTACTGAGAACTGGTCATTACTTTTTGTCAAGGAAAGCAAAACCGATTCTTCCTCCCCATTTGCTAGTCTTTCCTGCAAATGATTGTCTGCAGTCTCAATAATCGAATCTACTGAGGTCAGGATCTCGTCAATTTCTTTGTCTAATGCCTCTATTATTGTGTCAGTCCCTTCAATCTCTTCACTTGTGGCATAAACTTCTTTTAGACTACCAATGATTTTTTCGATGACATTTGATTCAGACTTCACTTTGTTTACGGCCCTTCGTATGGCATTCTTACTCGGCAACGCTACATTAAATGGTTGGCTCTCTAGAAGTTCCTTTAGTTGATTTTTTGCTTTAGTCAATCTAGCTTTTCCTGACTTCTTATTATTGCGTAAGGTTTGTATTATTTTACTCACTGTGCTGCTCGTTTCGAGCCAGTCCATGTCATCTTGAACCTTTGAGTCTTTTTCGTTTCCTTCACTAGCGGGGTCTACATCTTTCGGCGATTTTTCCCTCTCTGAGGACGGTGGGTCTTGTTTTCAAGGTCTCCGTTTGCTAATTCCTGTGCTGCATCCTGTGCTGTAGCACTGGCCGCCATCGGACTATGTCAGCAATTTGTCCACGTTCTGTTCACTCGTCGGCAGTGAAATCTACGATCTGATGTCGATAACTCCGCCTCAAAGGACCACAACTTGTTCCCACACGTTAGAACGGTCAAATGTGCGTCTAATAATCACCCCAGAGTCGCAGATTTCACGGTTTATTCGAAGCAGATGGTCATTACACAACAGCCATGATGGCCGCCCTAGTCTCGATTTTTATGCCACGAGAGCATGCGCTCGCGATACAACAAGTTCGAACATTACTGTGACAACCGCCAATATCGTTGAACATTAATCAGCAATTCATTCGTTTCTTAACTAGATGGAAGACCAGTTAGAGGGTATTAACCATGATAATAGTAGGGTGCACCATTAAGACTTCACCGGCTTGCATATAAATATTTCAGCATCTGGAGTTTTCGGAAGTATTCTTTTCGCCGACATACATTAGGTATCATATGTATTTAAGTGGATACATCCCACAAGATGTTTGGGAATGTAAATCGGGAGTTTCTTCCCATGGTGATAATGGGATTGTTGTTCCATCAGCAGGATTTATCACTGTCTGGTGCAGAAAGATGGCCTTGACTGTTTGAAATCCAATTGTGTGTTCACCTGGGG
>NC_090895.1:10514242-10526742 GCF_036669925.1 Montipora capricornis | reverse complement strand
CACCTGGCAGTTTTTTGTGGGAGAAATCGAAAATACAATTTGGTCTAATTGCCCTACTTTCAGTTATTTGATCATGACTGTAAAATAATTAAAGTATTGAAATAAAATAAAGGGTTTTGAGTTTTCTGGCGTATTTCGGATCGTAAATGCAATTTTATTGGATCGCTATGGCTGGAGTCGCGTACTATAGCACGTTATTCACCGGGCAGTTTTTTGTGGGAGAAATCGAAAATACAATTTGGTCTAATTGCCCTTCTTTCAGTTATTTGATCATGACTGTAAAATAATTAAAGTATTGAAATAAAATAAAGGGTTTTGAGTATTGATCTGTCGAAATGATGGAGATCAGACTTGCTATAGTGTGTTTTGGACTCCTAGTTCCTTGCAGGCCTTCTTTTTTTGTAGAGTGTTATTTACCTTTCTGCGTAGTTTCTATTCGTCTCTGTGGTCCTTTTTAAAGATAATTATGTCGCGGCTTAATTACTCGTGAGACTTTGGAGGAAATCAAATACTAATGACGAGAAGTTGACTCCGTTGGAAAGTTCACTTGATTTCTTAAATACACAGTGTTAGCGTCTACATAAAATCCGCTTTGGTTTTGCAACTGTATCATTACGTCATATTAAGTTTTTGGGTGTTACTAATGTAATTCATGATTTTATTAATTTTAATTGTAGTTATTTGTATTCTTTAGATGCATGGCAACTTATTTGTATTTGTATTGTTTCTATTTAGTGAGAGATTTTAGTTGGGTGTCCCCTATTAACAGTGGACATTCTCCCCTGTTAGACTTCCTCTTTCCTCTCTCCATTTTCTTATTTCAAGTGATCTCGTCTAGAGCTATGCGTTGTTGTTTTTGTTTGTGTGTTTGCCTGTCTTTATTTTCCTCCTAGATTGGCTTTTTAATTATCTTCTAGGGACTGAAGAGAGAACCACACACAGTGCATTTTTACCTTCGACACACTCATCCGAAAAATTGGTTTCTGCCCTGAGCGGGACTCGAACCCACGTCTCCCTGATTACTAGTCGGACATGCTAAGCCACTAAACGATCAAGGCCACAACGCTGGCAACGCAGCAGATTAATGGGGTGACTTAGCGACGAGGGGATCCCTAAGGCCCAACTTTTCTTCACTTGAGTGTGTATCCTTGCCTCAATAACCCCAAACGGGGCTTAAAACAAAGTCAGACATTTTTTGCGGCAATGGAAGGCTTAAACTTACAAGTAACTGAAGAAAGAAGAAGTAAATGAAGTAACTGAAGAGAGAACCACACACACTGATGTGACACTCATCCGAAAAATTGGTTTCTGCCTTGAGCGGGACTCGACTTTTCTTCTCAACTTCTGGAGAGCCTCAGGTCTTCTGTGGATTTCTTTCACTGGAATTACACGGTTCGAGTCCCGCTCGAACATTGTACGTTATTTAAGTCCTACTTATTTGTTGTTCTCTATTTACATGTGGTGTGAATAAATTATTTTTGTTGTTGAATTCAGATCGTAGATTTACGGTTATTTGATCGCGGTAAGTCAGTCGGGTGCTGTTGACATCTATATGATGGGCAAATTTGAGGGATCGACAAGTTTCGAAATGGTCGAAATCAAGTTTTGATACGCTTAAGTTTTCATCATTACTGTTGTTGATTAGGGGGGAACCTAGCCATGGGGTCGGCGCCACTTTAGCTCTCCCAGGGAAGGCCCCACGTTCTAGAAGACAGGTGGTTTTCGGGTCCTAGCTACCCCCGGATGGGAGCTGCTCCCCGGACCACGCCAGGAACATGCGCGCTCCAAGGGGGCATCCTGCTATGGGGTCCGTTTTGCCCCACCTTGACCAGTAAGGCACTTACATCATTGAAAAACCCGGTTTTTTGGGCACAACTTCCCCCGCGTTTTACCCTGCCCTCCCGGATTCCGTGTGCCGACCCTTCAGGGCCCCTCGCAGGTTCGTGCTAAGTTTCGCGCCCGTAGCTCAAAGTTTAGTGTTGAAATTCGCGAGGCCTTTTCTTCTCAACCTCTGGAGAGCCTCAGGTCTTGTGTGAATTTCTTTCACTGGATTTACCCGCCTAAGTGAACCCTAAGGGTCAAAAGTGAAGTTAGCCCATAATATTAAATATTGTTGAAAAGGTATTGACGAGTTCTATCACGTGACGGAGTTTGGGCACCCTGCGATCTATTGGGTGCCCTGTGCTTTGTTTTAACCTCATAACATTCCAAGGTTTTACCCTTGAATTGTTGATAGAAAATTTATTTAAATGCATACTGAAACATCAGTTGAGGAATATTTTTTTCCCACTTTGTGAAGCTAACATACATTGCTGCCATTTGTTTGTTGCTTGGTCATTCAATGTCTTGATCACATCAAGTAATTTATTTTTTAGGTATTGTGTATCTTAATCTAAAAACTTAACTGGTTGCTTTTTGGAACCCTTTTGCGGCATATTTAGATAGGCAGGAAATGTTCCACATTTTATGGTAAATAGTTCTGCATAGTTTTAAGGAACATTGCAGCCAAATCTAATTGAATATGAGACTAAAATATGCTGTTTGACATTTTGTGAATTTAAAGACTATTAATATTGTTTGCACTTGTTTTAAAAGGCTTAAGGTTGGCACTCAAAAGTGTTCCTTCTATGATCTCATTCTGTAAAGATTGCCTTGGGAGAATTGGATCAAGGCCAGTTTTTTCTTTTCTAGCTTCTTCTTTCCCCAGTGCCCTCTGAGAATGGAGTTGATTTGGTTTTGCCCAATGTTGAAAGATGAAACAATGCCTAAACCAGCCAGCCACAAGGAATACTTCATGGTGCTTTTTTACAACATGGGCATGAGGGTGCTCGTAAGCATCTGAGCATTGTTTCGCATGCTTAAAGTGTTATTATATAATAATCTATTTCTCTAAGAGAGTCTTTTTTTTCTTGTTGGTCATTCAAAAATTGTTGGAATAGCTTGTTTGAGCTGTTGGATAGACGCAGAACATTTGATGAGGCCCTCCTGGGGAGAGGAGTCCTTGTTCCCTTTACATATTTGCTTGTGTTTCCTTGTTCCCCAAATTACTTTCAAACTTGTTCCCAGCTTTTTGATCCCTAAAATTTAAATTGGTTTTTTCTTCCCTTGTTCCCTAAAATATTTTGATATTGTTAAAAAAACCAGTGAGGAACATTAAATTTTAGTTACCTAAATTTTGAAATTTTAGATACTAGATATTTTATTCATATTCTTACATTTTTGTATATATTTCTTTTTTCTTTAATATTATTTTGTGGAAAACCTGTAAAAATAGCTTCAGCTAAGTGTTTCTATCCACGTTAAATAAAGATTATGTATGTATGTATGTATGTATGTTACTCTGTTCCCCAGTTTAAATTAGCCATGTTCTTTTCTTCCCCAAACCCCTGGGAGTGCCTCTTTGTTGATGTTGATTCTCTTATTGGCCTAATAGCAATTCACTGTTGAATTGCAAGACACAGCAAGTTCTTATTTGGGATTGAGGGAAAAATAAATTTTCGCACAATAAAAGAAACACAATTTTGACTGCCCCTTCTAGATCTTGCTCTTTTCAGACATGAACCCAGTTGTTTGCACCTTTCTGGCGACCTGCGGGAGGGCAAGCTCTAGAAACTCTTCCTTAGCGAGCCTTCCACTGAAAAACTTTCCAAGTCTGGCTTTCCGGTGTTAGGGGCCGAGGTTTTTGTGCAAAATTCATCAGCGGCTTCCTTGCAGCTTCTAAAAGGTGTTCCTTCGGGCAATGGTTAGTAAACGTTTTGTAGTGCTTATACAAATTTTTTCGCTACTTGAAAATGTATGTTCACACGAAAAAAATATCAGCTTGACAATTTTTCTTTCCCGATACTCCATTTAAAATGAACGTGAGCGCCATTAGTAATAAAGGGCCAGAAAACCATTTAAAACATTTTGTGGCAATTTTTTTTTTGTCAACAAACTTGGGTTGTCGGCGAGCAGAATTCGAACGTGACCTGTTGTGCTTTGGCTTTTATTTGTGCTTTTTCTAACTATTCTAAGACGAATTCAGGCTGGTATTTTCGAATCAAGTGCAAGAAGACGGCAAAACCGTATCGATATTTATTGAGTTAACTTCGCGAATAAAGACTTTGACCGCGTCCTTGCGTAGTAGATCAACAACAATGTCATTTACGAACAACCGAAATGCACTGTTTCCGGTGAAGGGGCAAATGGCGGTCAAACGTCTGCGCATGCCCAAATGGATATTTTTTTGCCAGCCGCGCGCCAATTTCCCGCGCAAAATTTTAAAGAAAAAACATTGGAAACAACCGGTGTAACGCAAAATCTACGAAACAAAACTGAAACGTTCATAGAAATCTGTAAAAGGAAAAAAGAAAAGGTAAAAGGAAAACTAAGACTTTCCAGACACAAAGTTTATTAAATTACCGGTATTCTGTTGATTTACCATTTCGTTTTGAGCTTTACCAAAAAAGTTATACGTCTTCAAAAACGGCGTCATGCTGCGAGCTGACAGCGTAGTATATTTTTATTTGTTATTATCAATCATGCGATGCGTGACACCGGAAGCTGACGGCAAGCGGTGTTTAAACGAAGGAAAAACTCGTAAAGAAAAAGAAAATTGCAGTCATTCGGCTTGGCTCAGACGAGCTGACAAAACATTGCCAAGGGCTGGAGGGATTCCGTCGGGATCGTGGATTTGTTTGCGGCACAGTAATGAAATCCATCGAAACAATAAACCATGTTTACTGAACGGTTTTTACCAGGTCTTCGAAAAGGGTTGAAAAAAAAATTACCAGATTACAGACCTGGGACAAACTGGTGTTGTAAATGCAAACTTGAGGCCGACAAAAGCTTTATTGATCACGTTAAATACATTCCATGGAAAAGAAAGGACTCCAACAAACAGAAGATAGAATACTTTTTAAGTCTGACATTTCACGAATTATTTCTGTTAGCCCGTTGTACAAGTTAAAACATAAACAAATATATAAATTAACGAGGAAAATGTCACTTATTGGATGCGGAGGGCCTACGAAAAGAGGAACAGTGTCATGAAAATACTGACCAATAAAGAGGCAAGTCTAGTTGTGTATATATTTCTTTCTAACTTTTGATATCCAGTCGATATTATTTACTTATATTACATTCACATGTTTAATCAAAAGTAAATCATAAGAACGATTAAATCGCTTTAACTTCTCAAGGCTCTTGCAAACTCTTTTCTTTACATATTTCATTTTTTCCGAATCAATTTAGCCAGTAATTATTATGTTAGTGGCCAGATTAAATCAAACCAAGGCATATTAGATATCCAGAAAGGAAACAGAAGGAAAACAGTATTTTGCCCCTGTTGTTTTTTTACTACTCCTAGCAAAAGCCAGAGTGTAAAACTGGAACTGTTTTTTTATGATAATTTAAGCATCACTATTTTAGAGCCTTCAATTGGAGAATTGATTGAAAGATTTCAGATGGCAGTTGGTAGTCATTATTAAAACAGTGGTTTGCCCTTGTAGGAAGTGAGTGCCATGAGGAAGTTTACAGAGCTTCAAGTGGAAGTACCTGAATAAAACCATTTTACAGTTGTAGCTAAGCTGCCTGGCCTAAGAATGGAAGCGAGGCTGCCGGTGACCCTTTTTTGATACAAACCTTTGTGCTTTTCTAATTTTAATGAAGACTAATTTGAATTGAACAAAACAATTTACATGATAAAAGCAGTGTAGTCTGTATTAAAACAGTGGCTTGCCCTTGGTAGGAAGTGAGTTTCCAGGTTTACAGAGCAAACAACTGAAATGGCCTATTGTTTAAAGCTGTCTTTAAAACAATACTTCGGGAAGACTCCAGACTGTCACAAGACAGAGGATACCTCCAAGAATAAAGAACAGTTGCCCTCCTTCATATAATACATATTTCAGTTGTGAATAAACATGAATTAATCTGAACCAATAAAAGGGTACATCTGAAAAATCTGAAATAAATTTCCATGTTTGCATAGATCACAGATTACATGTCCTTTGCAAAAAAGACTTGGGTCTCTACATGCATCAGCACTGTTGAGATACTTTGCGCTGGATGTTGCAACAGCTGGTATGTACTGGTGAACATCGAGAAGGGCAGATGCCATATGCGTCGCTTTTGACAACTATAGATTATCTGGTATGCGAAGGAAGGGAGACTTAATGTAAAGGTGGTATCGTAAAATATCACCTGTAAGAAATTTTCACCAAAGGTCTTAAAAACCATCACAAGTCATTTCTTAGTCCTCTTGCTGCGCAATGCCAACAACTGAGGGCAAACGATATACAGAAGCAAATCAAACAGTTCAGGTATAGTGTGAATAATAATATATTATTTATTTCCTTTCTTGAGCCCTTCATTTTAATCATGCCTGTAGTGAGTCTAAATTAAGAGACATTTCAATAATAATAATAATAATAATAATAATAATAATAATCTTGAAAATAACAGTAAAAATTCCTTTGTTTTCTATACAATCTGCTGCCTTGTGTTACTCCGTAAGAATTAAATCTTGATCGCTTTTGAGAATGAGGTTACACAAATTTAATAATTGTGGAGCATAATACAGGGAACAGTGCAAATGTACAGTTCAGTTTCTTAAAATCCAGAAATCTGGTAATAAATTAGCATGTTCACTGTGATATGCTACATCGCATCCTATTTTATCCCTGAAAGCAGTTCCACATGACCATCTGGTTTCTTGCTTGAGATGGAAAACTGTTTGTCCTGACAGTCACTTCCATTTCCCTCATGGTGTCATAGTTGCTAGGTGTGACATATCAGGAAGAGAGGCTAGGCATTTCTGGCAAAAATTAAACAAGAACTGTCATTACAACACAATTTATGTTCTCTTACATTTGCAACATTTCTGTGACTAAAGACCAGTTATTTTGCATGCACAGTGCAGCGTACAGAACGAATTTCAAAAGAGATCAATTAGCATTACTTAAAACCTCTTACAAAAGGAAGAATGGTGAAGTTCAAGTGTTGAACAAATAAGAGAAAATCTCTGGAAATAACAGGTACTTCAAAACAAAAAAAAAATACAACTACACAGAAGCATTACTTAAACAAAATAAAACACGATAGATCGAAAGAACTTTTCATTTCTTAAAATGAAAAAAGAGGAGAGCATTCAGTATTTCTGTTGCAAAATAAATTAATTATAAAACATGCCTATGCACGTAACTCTAGAATTGTACGTAAGCTTTAAGGATGATATGAATGATGTAATATTTACACAGCTTCTCAATCAAATCACGAGAAGAACACGGCATTTCACCTTTCTTTACGTGTAACTTACAATGATTGCCAATGCTGTGTCTTCTCATGCATGAGTGCCTTAGTATTATTGACCATCATAGACCATGCTAAATCGAATGCATCGTACGATCAGCTGTTATTACTTTAGTTTAAAGTACTGTTTGACATCACTTCTACATGTACTGCATGCCGGTCTCAATAAAAAAATATGTACAGACTTACTCGCTTTTGTGGTCGTTTTTAACTCCAGTGAAGCGACTTGAGAGTCACAACTTAAACCCACGAGGTCGCACCGCCATTTTGACCGCCTGTTCGCCCTTTTCACTCCAACGCTCGCACATGCGCAGACGTTTGACCGCTGTGTTAATGTATACTGACTTCAGCGGTGTCTCATTGGCCCGTGATGACATCACCTTGACCTCATTGGCTCGCTGTCTTTCCCATTGTTCTTTTCGCTATATATTTGCGTTACCACCCGGATGGCTGGGTGGACACAGAACACAGGCACAGCAAACACATCTCGCTTACTTTCTCAATAAAAGAAACCTTCATGTACGTTCGTGACTAGCATCTCATTAACCTAACCCTAATTTATGCGACGACCTGGCATGCACGTGTTGTTTCACGTGTTGGGGTTACAGCCGTCATTGCGTCATGCCCCAACATGCCCCAAATTTATGCACGCCCCCTTCTTTTGTCTTTTCATTGATGACGTCATTTGATGACTACCTGTCAAATCCGGTCTGAATGATCGCATACAACTACTCATATCTTCTGTTTTGGAAAATAAAAACCCCCAAATTGCATGTCATGAATACTTTTCATCGCTTTGAACTTCCTTACAAACCTTTGAATTTCTCTCCATCTTGCCCTGAATACCTATGATGCACTCAAGAGCGTGAACTCGTCTATTCGCTCGCTGAGTGTATGCTTGTTTTCTTTTAAAACTCATTCGGTTCAAGAAAAAATTATTGCCAAACTGATGAATTGCAAAGTAACTTTCACTGGAAAAACCGATGTCGCACTCATCGCTTCGTGATTCATGCGATATCGGTTTTTAGCGTTAAATTTACCGTGGAATTCACTAGTTAGGCAATCAATTTTTCTATAAGCATGCAAAGAAAATGATTTAATTATTAAAGCAGCAACCGGAAACATCAAAACGCGGACAATTCGAAACCTTTTATTTTCACAAACCCCACAGGCAGTAAGAATAAATAACCAAGGAGCTCCGCTTTTAGGCTTGGCTAAATCAAAATATTGTTTTATTTTCTCTCCTAAATTAAGCGCCATTCTGACCATCACACCCTTGTCATATTAAAAGGTTCAAATAATCACGAAGTGACTACCAAACACGACTTTGTATTTTGAGATGTCGTTTACGTTGCCGTCGCCGTCGTCGTTGCTTAAGTTCCCTATTTTAATGTTAGCGATCATCCACTTTCATGGTCTCTAGTCACACGCATGCTTCATGCAAAACATCCCTCTGTTGTGAAAAGGTTAAGAACAACTTCAAATCAGAACGGCTCAGCCCTTAGCAGTGGTTGCTACCGAAAAGCCTCAGTTTGGTGTGGTCGCTGCCATAGTTGCAACCATTTTAACGATTTCTGCAGTCCGCCACCTCCCTTTAATGAGCCCTGCGAGCTGCTTTAGTTGTGTGTGCGTGCGTTTAACTATATCTTAGAATGTTATGTGTAGCACCTTACTTTGAATCTCTATTTTTTTTATTTTCCAAGTGTTCATTTTATCTTGGAATTGCATATTTAAGAAAAAAATGACAACTCTAAAACATCCTTTGTCACTCAATCACTTGTGTTGCGTAAAAACAGTTTCATCTAAGGATGATTACATACTCTTCTTATTTTAATTAACGTTGCAATAAGTTTGCTCTTTCTGTCAACAAAATGTGATACCAAAATCTGCAGGTGCCTTTGAACAATGACTTTGTTCTCAGAGCGGACGTTTCCTTTATGGAGGATTATTATAGACCGAGGAAGTGTTGTTTTAGTAATCACTCTGGATGGGGAACTCCACCCTCAAAATGAGTAGATACTAATTGTTACTTCAGAGGGTTGAAAAACGTTTTAAGAATTGATTGAAAAAGGCGTAATGTTACTAGTCAGCCGGTGTCAAAGATAATTAGCCACAATCTCGTAACTTTTCAAACTGTCATTCGTAAAAAATCGCAATATTCTTGAGCTTTTATTCTTTCGGTGCGTTCAAGGCACACTTAAAGACCCAAAAGTGCTAAGAATGTCTTTAAAATACTTTAAACAAGGAAGGTGATAAGTGAAAGATAACGTCCAAAGCATAAGCCCAGCGGTAGTGTTGATCTAATAAGCAACAGTATGAATAAATGATTCATTTCATATATCATTTCGTTCAATTTGAAGGGCGTATCGGGCAATAAGCATACTTAACCATAATAATCACCTGCGGGTGCTGGAGCCTCTCTCGTACTCAGATATCGCAGCGGTATTAGTAACAAATCATCCTCCAATTTATTAGGCAATTTATTAGGCAGGGTGATAACGACCAATGCATAAGTCCAGCAGCAGTGGTAGTCTAAGCAACAGCTTGAATGGCGTATGTCAACAAGCACCCTTAACCATAATGCTGGAGCTTCTCACGCACTCAGAAATAGCAGCGGTATTGGAGACAAATCATTCTCCAGTTTATTAGAAAATCATTTCATTTCATTTAATAGAATCAAACCTTTTTTGGTAGCAATTTGAATCACTTTTCCTGTTTTTTTTTTCTTTTTATCCAAACGGGACTGGCCTACAATGATTGTTTCGCAATCATGTTAAAACGCCAAATGAATTATGCATTAACACCTGGCCGTTAACAAAACAGCTACAATATTCAATTTTGTTGATGCTGTTAGCTGGTCATTGAAAAGCAGTAAGCAGCTAAGGCATCGTAAAGAAAAATCGAATACTGTTGTGTTGGTGTTCATACAGTAGCTCTGTAACCTACACCAAAGAAAACTATAATTAAAACAGCAGACATCTCACACCGTTTGACAAGTGATTTCGTTGGCCCCTTTATAAGATGTCATGAATATTAAAAATTTTAGCAAGATAGAAAATACAGAACTCAGCTGACCTCTAGTCGTTTCTCTCCTTGTAACACTAAAGATGCGTCTTTGCTTGTTGTTGTTCTACGGCAGTGTTGCCTACTCCATCACTCGCATCGTTGATCCAGACTTTGAAGGCGTTAACTTTGCTAAAGCTCTAATTGGGAAAAAACTCAATGGCAGCGTTTTTCGAATAATGTCAGTGGATTCTGAGGTCTTTTGTCAAATAGAGTGTGTCAAAGATACGCGTTGTTTGTCTTACAACTTCGGCACCACAAATGAAACAGGCAACTTCATCTGTGAGTTAAGCAATTCTGAGCGATTTACAAGTCATGTTAATTTTACAGAAGACGAGAACTGGTTGTACAAAGGCTTACAGGTAAGTCATCAATCCTGAAAGTTTAGAATTGCTTTTAAATTGGTTTGAAAAGAAGCCGACACTTGCAAGGTGATGTCTTAAATTTCACGCAGACGCATAGCGAAGTTTCTTTATAGATTGGGCAATTTTTAAGACATTGACCTTTCAAATCCATGCGCGACACATAAAGACACTCAGTGCTTTTCGTGTTCTCTTTTTGCAAAAACAGAGTGACTGTGAAACGGAAAACTCCCCCTGTGGCTACAAAGGTATTTGCATCCCAAGCTATGGCGGAGAAAACTGGAAATGCAAATGCAGCCCTGGATACACAGGGAAACCGTGTGGTAAGGTCCTTCTTACAACTCTAGTGGTAAGACTAAAGAGATCTAAGAGCTTAAAACAATTTGATTGCGATTATATGAATTAAGATGCAGTGCGCCAGTTAATACTGGAAATTGTTTTGGAAGGATATCGGAAACTTAGCTCTTTGAAACTAATCATGATGCTCTTCTTTTAGCGTTGTCAGTAGTTTCTTCGCTCGAACGGATTGCTTCACACTTCTTACTTCGATTCTGATTTACGTGGTGGTGAAAACTTCCCACTTAGCATTACAACGTATACAGATCTATAAATAGGAATGTTTACATCTAACAACGTTTTTTTTAACTGATACTTTCTGCTTTTATTAGCTGAGTACGGTATTCTCTTTCAACGCATCCTGAATATGTATCATGACTTTCATTTTAGAACCGAAGAGCTGCTTTCACCTTCTTCACACCGGGATTAATTCCAGTGGCGTGTACAACATCAACCCGGATGGCATTAACCCGATGACGGTGAGGTGTGACATGACCACGGACGGAGGAGGTTGGACCGTTTTTCAGCGACGGATGAACGGCTCTGCTAATTTCTATCGTGGATGGGCAGAGTACAAATTTGGATTTGGAAATCTAAACGGCGAGTTTTGGCTCGGGAATGACAAACTTCATCGCATATCGGCCGCTGGTAACATGACATTGAGAGTTGACTTGGAAGATTTTGATGGGAACATTAAATTCGCCGAATATTCGCTTTTTAAAGTGGCTGATGGTGCAGATAAATATCGGCTTTGGATTGGTGGATACAATGGCACAGCGGGCGACTCATTGACAACTCACAAGTAAGAAAGCAACAATTCTTGCACTATTACCTGCCCTGGGCAAGTTGGGGTATCTTTAAAATTTACTGTTAGCCACTGAACAAGTGATATTTGAGCTCCCTGGAGTCGTAGCATCAGAAATGGTTCGGAAAGGCATAACTTCGAGTCCTAGTTGGGGTTTTGACTTAGGGTGCGTCCAATTGACCGTACTCCGGAATAGGAATACATGAAATAGAAGTTAGAAATCCTTCCTTTTTACGGACATTCACATTAAAATTGTGAAACACAGTCAAAAAGATCTTTTAAACATATCTTTATTGTCCTTGTTGCTTCAAAATGTCAAACATACCGTTTTAAATGATCACTCCAAAAAAAAATTTTAAAAGTTAAAAAAAAATTCTTAAATTATTCCTAAGGTATATTTTTCCTTGTAAGTTAAACGTAATTCAGTCGATAGGCTGCAATGTTTTTAACTAATAAACTATCTATCCATCTCCACGTTAGTTTGCAAGACTCCTTATCGGTCAGTGTCTGTCTTTCTTTGTTATGATTTACCGGACTTAAAACTATCCTCGTCTCCTGGAAACAGATGCATATTAACATAACAAGTTAGTCTTGGTAGACTATACAGGACTCTTGTTGCATAAACCCGGTTTAATGGCTTACACTAG
>NC_090895.1:10499242-10509242 GCF_036669925.1 Montipora capricornis | reverse complement strand
ATGTCGAGCAGAGATACTCAGGTGCTAGTGCCTGTAGGGACTTAAATACCATTGTTGCTCTTTCAATTTGCCTTTGAGAAATTAGGGTTTTCCATCCTAGGAGTTCAAATAAATTATTGACGTCAGCGTCATAGTTAGAGTAGGTCAAGACACGGGCTGCTCTGTTTTGTGGTTTTTTCAGTTTGTCCTACAAAGTTACTCCACAGTTTCCCCAAACAATATTGCAGTAGTTGAAATGCGGTTGTACTAGTGCCTGATAAATAGGATGTAACTCACTCCTAGTGATTGGGCAGTAGTAACATGCTCAATAGGAGAGTCGTTGATTGAAGGTCTAGGAGAAACTGTTAAAGTACACAGTCTCTGCCTTGACCCAATAAGCATAAATTCAGTTTTCGCCATATTAGGCGCGAGTTTATTCGCTATCAGCCAATTGCTAACATTTACTAAATCATCGTTTAGACAGGATTAAATATTGTCAGCGCTCAAACCGGCGTAGGTATGGTGAGTATCATCGGCATACATCCTTGATTGACAATTTGAAAGGCAATTTGGTGAATCATTAATATACAGTAAAAATAACAGCGGTCCTAAGACAGTGTCTTGAGGAACACCACAGCTTAATGAGCAGCTCCTAGAGAGCGACCCATTAACTGGGCATCTCTGCATGCGGTTGTCTAAGTATGACTCAAACGCGTTATCGCATTTGCCATAATTCCTTCGTTTAGATAAAAGGATTTCGTAATTGACCGTATCAAAGGCATTCTTTAAGTCCAGGAAGACAACTGCATTGACTTTTCTTCGGTCAACGTTATACGCCCAAGAATCTGTAGCCTCAAGTAAAGTAGTGACAGTCGAGTGAATTGTGCGAAAACCCGATTTGTATTTGTATATAAAATCGTTGTCTGCCAAATATATATATACAATTGGTCGTAAGCTGTTCACTCCAATACTTTGGCTACTACCGAGATAACGGAAAAGTGGGGTAACTCGGGCACTTTTCCAGTCGTCAGGAAATATTAGTTACTGATTAAAGATAACGCACAGGGGAGAGCAGATCAGATCGGCGCATTCCCGAATAAGCCTGGCAGATATATCATCTAGACCGGTTGCCTCTGATTTGTCTAATGTCTTGAGAAGTGAAAGAACTTGATTTGGGTTTATTGGGTGAAATTCGAAGGAGCAAGGGTGGCACAGTCGGTTAGTGCGCGGCCTTGGTGCATAAGGTCCTGAGTTCGATCCCCGGATCTCACATCCTTGTTTCGACTTCTTCCTTTCAGTTTAGCCTAAGTAGCTTTAAATACCCTTTAAAAGGAGCACTGATGGAAAGAGTGGGGTAAAATGAGCGCACCGTCGGCTTCCTGGGAGAATACTCTCTAGAGGGTAAAGGAACTTCCGACGTCAAATAACGTGTACCTTTACCTTTACCTTTACCTCTTATTTGTGCCAGTCAGATAAGTATCATAGCTGGTTCTGCCAGATTCGGGAATTTTACTGGCACGTTTTGTACCTATGGTGGCAAAATGGTGGTTAGATTCCTCTGCTAGTTACGTTGGATTTGTTACTGATTGCCCGTTCACTCTCAGTTCTTTCACTGATGATTTGCCCGACTTACGGGAGGTAAGTTCATTTATTGTTTGCCACGTTTTTCGACAATCACCTTTATGATCACTAAAACTAGTTTGATACTATGACTGCGTAGCTTGCTTTACCGTTTTATCATGTCAGTCATGTTGTTCAAGTTGGGTTCACATGGCTTTGATGACTCATAGCTTGCCAAACTTCGTGACAGCTCCGATGTCACTCTCCAAATGGAATTCACCTTCCAAATGGTATTTATTAATCCTCCGTGAGCTTCGGGGATCGACAGAGACTGTCTTGTCACCATGATGTCCCAAGGATGTGTCGGTCGATTCGATTGCGACATTTAAGTCTACGCGTTGGTGAATGTAAGGCGGAGCACAATTAATTACACCAATGTGTACTTGTTCAGAATATTTCTTCACTATTCAGTCTCTTGCTTCTAAATGCAGCGGAAAGTTCTCAAACACTTTAGTACCCGCAACCTGGCGAACAGGGAGTCGCACTTTCCGCAGCTGTGTTGTGATTCGCTTGTAATAGTATCCATCCTGATTGGCTAATTGAATCAAACTTTCCGTTGCGAGTGAGTGCGAAAATTGCATACAGATTCTCCCCAAAACTCGTGGATATTAACCACGAGTAAAAATGTACAACCTACCTTGTACTTACATCTCAAAACGAACTTGGTGACCCTAATTTTCATTGCCTGAAAGGGATTAGCAGACTCAGACAAAATTCTTGGCAATTTTAATTCGGAAAACTATCTGGAGCGGATCCATGGCCACCTTCACAACGGGAGCATATAACAGTGGCTCTGAATTCGCTCCAGAGAAATTTGTTGAACTTTGCAGAGATTTCCACCTTAGGCTGTCAACAGTATCATTATTGGCAATGACCGCCATAAGCGTGGATAGACTTCTGGCTCTCTTACTAGGACTCGTGTACAGACAAGTTGTCACCTCTCGCAGAGTGTACGTGGTTAGCTTAGTCTTATGGGCTTATACGAGTGTCGGCGGCGTGGCAGTAAGGTTTTTCCGTCGCGATGCATGGCACATATTCGCAGGCTCGAATATGTTACTGTGTCTGATAACATTGTGTTAGTGTAACACCCGGATTTTCTTTAGGCTGAGTCATCGTCGAACTCACGTTCGAGACAATCGTATGGAACGCGAGAATCAAAAGGTAGGACAATTGATCCCAACGGTCTTAATATCCGCGAAGAAACGTAATATATTTCAGTTTATTATTTAGAGTCACCTCCGTTATTTTCCGTTACTCATAGTATTTGAATTCAAATTTGCTGTAACTGCCATGGTTTATCACATTTTTCCAGTATTACGTCAACATCCATTTCCTATATATATGTACATAGAAGCAATCCAATGTAAACTCTCATTGTACCTGAAGAAGGTTGGTTTGGCCATCCAAAATATAGTACACCACTAAAATCAAATCTACGTTGTATCGGCTCTTGCTCCAAATATTTAGTTTCTCAATGTTTAAGCCCCGTTTCCACGAGCAATTTTTATGCGACAGCTTTTATTTGCTCGTGTAGACGAGGAAATGTGGTCAATTTTTTGCTGTATTTGCTGAAAAGCTGGCGTGTTAGCTTTTATTTGACACATTAAGAGTTGTCAAATACGAAAACTTGCTCGTGTAAATGAGTGGTCACATAAAATGTGGCAAATTCCTGCCTTCTAATGAGCGAGGAGAACGACTAGGCAACCTAGCCTTGTTTCTGCCTCATCTCTGCTGTCCAAAGGCAATGCTGACCCACTTAACTATTATTTGTTGTGCTATCTACACGATCAAATATATTTGCCACATAAAATTGTTACAAACAAATGCTCGTGTAAACGGGGCTTTATTGATGAATGTTTATGGCTTGCGTCCGATATCACTGATAGCCTGCCTGCGCAGAAAGCGCTCCGTAGCGGAACAAAGAGCTTTGAAGACATTTTATAATTTAAAGCAGGAAGGAAGAAATGACGGAACGCTTGGGGGAGAAAGAACCATGCGATTGTGAAAAAACGTTTACCTATCGACAAACCAATTGACAGCTTATACAACTTACCCAATTACGAAATGACTGAAATCAACGGCAAAAATCGACCAAAAATCTTTGAACAATATTTATGATTATTTCCCGATATTTGCGATGATTAACATTCAAGTCGAGGTTTTATTGGCAGGTGGTGCAAACTCAGGGTCACCTTGAATGAGTACATAACGTACGTAATTATAAGCATTTGAGTCAGAACTTGATACAAAGATTCAAAAATATAACTATTTCAAAAATTATTAATAAAAAAGCCCTTTTTATTATCATAGTGTGCTGATTGTTTCATGAATAGCTGTTTACTATCTCAGCGCAACTCTGCACAACAACGACAATTCTTTATTACCCTTGATATTACAATTATTTACATCTAATGACACAAGAAAAGTGAACAAAAAAAGGTACAAGGGTACTGGCACCCTAAAATAACTAATGGTTAAAAATGTTATGCTGTCAGTATTCAAACTGCCTTTGCTAAAATAGGTCGGAGGCACACTACAGACATAAACACACGGCCCACCCGCCCAGGTGCAAACCCTTAAACTATAAATACATTGAACACACATATATATCTAGATGTAAAAAATATAGATATAATCTTTATACGAGAAAGAGAAAAAAAGAAAGAGAAGAGCAATACCACACTACAGATCAATTGGTATGAGAATCCAATAAAAGAAAAAGATGAAAAAATATACTTAGACATGCAAGGAGAAATATTGTCAGGAAAAGGCAATGTAAAAAAGGGGAAAAAATGACTAGTCATTTTGAAGAAAGCCCCGCTGTACTTTTTGTTTAAATGATGAATTTGATGAAACCGTTATATCCTGATCAATATTATTCCAGATAGTAGGGCTTTGAAATCGAACATTAAATTTACTATAATTTGTCCTTACTTTGGTGAGAGAGTAACACTGCTTTGCAGGTAGTCTAGTATTGTAACTGTGAACTTTATCTAAGTTAGTAAAGAATGACGGGAAGATAGATGGTAAAATTGATTGTGGAGTTTGTACATAAAAATGGTGATAATACAAGTGACAAGATCAAAAAAAATAATTACCTCTATTGACGTAATAACTGCCTAGAATGACAATCATGTCCAGAAAACGTAATCACCAAAACTGCTTTCTTTTGTAGAAGAAATATTGGATTTAAAGTAGACTGATAAGTATTTCCCCAAGTAATTAAGTCATAAACTAAAAAAAATTAACTAATTTGAAATATAAGCTGATTAAGATTCATCTACTTGCAAAATAACGAATTTTGCTAAGACTGCCAATATTTCTCTTGAGCTTCTTTGCAATAAAATCGACATGAATTTTCCGGTTTAGATTAGAGTCTAACGTAAGGCCTAGGTATTTAATACAATGCTGCCCCTTTACATATTTGTCATTAAATTTTGAGCCTTAAATTTATCACGTTAACACTTCGAAGACGTTTCCATTTAGCTCAACATTTTTATTGAACTCTATACAGTAAAACACATGTTTCTTGCTCAATCCTTTCCTTTTTCCACGATATATCCTACAAGTCCCTTTGCGCACATGCGCGACTCAATGCATTCACGTGACATCTCCCTCCTCGATTTCCTTTAACTTAAATAAAAGGGAACAAACGCATCATAGAACTTGAAAAAAGTACAGCACGACTAGCTTAAGACGTCTCAGATATAGGACTTAAAATGTCTCTATCAGTCAATCAAACAAAGACTTTAAATCGAGAGGCTTCTCTATTAACAATGCGACCGCTAGAAGTCCTAACTTCTGTTAAACTGGGCTGTTCACTAGCACAGGTAGTTACAGCTGACGTCACACTGCCTGGTGTCTCAATCTGTGGTGGTTCTTCTGACTCAAGATGTGGAGATCCCGCAACTGGTCCTTCTGCTCGTGGCTCCATGTCAACATCCAACTCTTGTTCCTCATGCACTCTTCTGGGACTATTCACTGTGCGCAGGTGTCTGCGGTTGCTACGCACCACGCCTTTTGGTGTTTGGATGTTGTACGACCTAGGAACCGGACTTCTTGCGATGACTTTCCCAGGTGTCTTCCATACTTTTTTGCTGATCTAGCTTCACACGAACTGAGGGTCCGGGCTGTAGATCTGAAAGAGGTCGCACACCATGCCTCTTGTCAAAGTGTCGGCGGTAAGCGGTTTTAAATTCCTCATCCTTTCTAGCAAGTGCTTCTTGGCTTGGTAGAACCTGCTTTAAGTTCGATTCCAATGTAGGTAGAAGGGTGCGAATTGTTCTTTCCAACATTAGCTGGCAAGGATTTACACCAGAGGCGGTATGAGGTGTTGCTCTGTAAGAAGTAAGCGCAAGAAAAGGGTCACGCTGCCTCAGTATCTTCTTCGTGATACGAACTCCACTTTCTGCCTCACCGTTTCCTTGCAGGTGATAAGGACTAGTAGTGAAATGCTTGAAGTCATACTCTTGACTAAATTTGCGGAACTGTTCTGATGAAAATTGGGGTCCGTTATCACTCACAATTTCTTCTGGTACTCCCCATCGGGCAAAGATGTCCTTCATCTTATTACGGGATAATGCTACCCACCCTTCTATTATGCATTTGCTTTCCCCATCCCTTTCATCGGACCTTCGCCAATTGTGCACTCCAGGAAAGAAATGATGATAAGTTCTCGCCTTGGGATTATATACGGTGGCTGTAATTTGCATTTGAATAACTTTGAAGTGTGACCGCTGGCCGGTTAGTAGCATAGGAAGTATGCAGAATTATCCCATAATGCTCCGCATATCTTCAGAGAATTACAATTACACTTCAAGGTAAGTACCTCTCGTCTAATTTCTAAATTTTCTGGAGAAAAGTACAATTAATGCTTCTTTTTAGTATACCTTTTTTAAAGGTTTAATGGCATCAGACATGAAATTGTTTACCAATTTGTACTTATGATCTCATAAAATCTTACCGACCTAATCTTAACACATTAAAGAAAACTGGGGGGAGGGGTAGATTCCAAGTTGCCTCGTGCTTTTAAGATAAATGAATCAACCAATGCATATGGCCATGTGCAAATTACCCCAATGCATGGCACAAATGTTTGGGCAATTCACATCATTGCAAATGCCAGAAACGTTACACATGCTTAAAACATATTTTCTCAATCATAAGTAGCAGTTCTTTGGGTGAATGAATTGCATGCACAGAGGATCATACAAATGCTAAATATCAATGGATGGGCAGTGAAAGAAAATTGCAGTCGTGACTAACAGCTTGTTATGGTGAATGTGTTCATCATTTCCCTTCCTGATGTCTTCCTTAATCACATCCTTTATAAAATTCCAACAAGAAAATTCACATCATGTCGTTTAAAACAACTAAGCAAATGTACTTTCAGGCCTCAACAAGGTCACTTGGGTACAAGTTTTTCAATTATTCCCATCAGAGCCTGAGATTGAGTTTGCTGTTGAATCAAAACAATATTTTGCATCTCTTGAACTTGTTTCTGCTGCTGTTGTTGTTTCTCAATCATGGTTTTGAACATTTGTGCCATACTCTCTTTTTCTTGCTTCTGCTGTGCCTGCTGTTGCTCTAGCATGGACTTAAACAACTGTCTTTGTTTAGTTTGGAGGGCTTGCAACTGCTCCTTTTCTTGCTTTTTCAATTCAATTTCTTGACTTTTCAGTTGCTTCACTTCCATTTCTCCTGCTCTTCTTTGCTTTGCTGCTTCCTTCTTCTGATTTCCGGTTTTGAGTTTTTCCCATTGTTTCCATCGCCTTTTCTCGCATATCCTCTGCCTTTCTCCTGTCTGCCTCTAGCGTTTCCTTGTTCTCATCAATTGCCTCCTGCATCTCAGTGTCAGCTGACTCCTCCATAGCTATAATTTGCTCAACTGCAGCATCTAGCTCGGTACGCTCTGGGGTTATTCCACTTTCAACTCCTGAGCTTCTTGCCTCTTAAATCTTTGAATAAGGATTCCAATATGGTCTCGAACTGCTCTCTTGTCAACAATAAAATGAGGATCTTTCACGCTGTTAAGGTTGTCAGCAATTTTCTGCCACAATGCACTACGTTGAACAGACTTTTTTTTGGCGCTGTATGGATTCACAAATATGATCTCCTTACACAAAACAATATCATGTAGAGGTGTCCAGCTCATAATTCTGCAATGTAAAAAATACACAAACCATTTCAATTTCTTGAGAAGGGAAACAAGAATAGGCCTTTTTCGATATATTAAAATTCAGCTTGATAGCGAGTCAGTGAGGACAAAGACAAAGGAAAGTGGATGATATGTAAATATTTTTCACATTAATTCCCACGTGTTTCTATTGTCTTTGTCCTCACTGCCTCACTTTCAAGCTGAATATTTAATATACCGAAAATGGCCTATTCCTTCAATAATAATAATAATGATAATGATAATAATACTAATATAATAATAATAATAATAATAATAATAATAATAGTTATAAAAAATTGCGAAAAAACGTTTCTTAAAAACATTTAAGAAATTTTGTAAAAACGGTTAAAAATACACGACGTTTCGACGTTCTCGGACGTCATTATCAAGTGAAAAAGAGACAGTGTGAATATCCTATAAATGCAAGAAAAAACAATAGTTCATTAAGAAAAAAGGTAACATAAAAATATGCCACAAGCTAAACAAAGAGTTTAGCACTGATGGAGTCACTCTGATTGTTAAGGCTAGGCCTCAGTTCTTTAATCAATAGCATTTCGTAAACGAGGCAGTCAAATTTCCCGTGGCACTTCTTAAGAACACGAAATTGGTCCTCATTAAGAAGATTTTTGTCACCATGCGCCTCCAAAAAGTGTTTACCGATAGCCGAATACTTGTGCTCAACAATGCGTTGATGAAGGTGTCGGGCTGTATAACCGACATAATCTGCATCACACAGATCACATGCAAATTTATAAACAACGCAATGCTGACTTACAATACTCGGCTTAATTTCTTTCGGCTTGAGATCTTGCTGCAATTTTTTGCTGTCAAAAACTGATTGTAAAGTGACGGAAATCTTACTGCTCAGATCACGTAATTGCCTACGGACTGCATTAGCGGCTATCTGATCTTTGAAGGGAAGAACTATTCTGATTGTGTTGCCATCGTCGGTTTTCTTTTCTGGCTTAGTTACAATATTTTGAATAAACATATTAATGGTGGAATTTATGAGGCCAATTGGGTAATCAAGTCGGGAGAATATAGAACGCAATTTGGCACATTCCCAATTAAAGGCTTCGGTCGTAAATGACAAGCCATAGGCGCGATGTAACATGGTCTTCGATAAACCGGTTTTGTAAGGTTTTTTTTATAGCTGAATGTTTTAAAAAGTCGCTTCTTTTCAATAATAATAGTAATAGTAATAATAAGTAGTAACAATACCCTAAAAATAACCAGTTGATGCACATGTTGAACATTATTGGAACAGAAAAATCCAGCCACACAAAAACTGCCTCAAAACAGCAAAAAGTTTTAAAGCCTGTAATTTTTCCATTCTTGCCTTCTGCTGTTGATACTGGTAAATGTGCTATAGCCTACATATGTTTTTCAAGATTTGCTGACTTGTAACTGTGCTTTGACTCCAAGAATAACACTCTAAAATTGTTGCTAATAACTTCTTTTTAAAGTTTTCTCTCCGGCTATTCGAATGGTCTTCACTGTAACATGCCTGAAGACTACTTACAGTAAGGTAAAGGACATTTTAATTTTTGGCTTTCGCTTCTTTCCCTAGCTAAATGAAGCTCTAGATTCAAAACCTAGGTTTTATAAGATGAAAGCGAATACTTAGGGGCGTTTGGAATACATATGCAACAAATTTACCGCTGAAAACTTACTTGGGTTTCGAAGCCATTCACGGGTAGATCCAAGTGTAATGCAATTGCAAGAATTACATTTCGAACGGAGATCAGCAACTGAAACTGAAATCAGTCAATGTATGAGTAGTTCACAAGTACTACCGAGATTGCTAAGTGTTATTTCTTGCCATTCTGCGTTGTTTTAACGATATTTGAGCGATTTTAGCAGATGTTTAGGGCCTCTTCATATGAGTCCGGTCACGGCGGGTCTAAAACACAGGTCACAGGTCAGGTTGCAGGTCAGGTCACAGGTCAAGTCAGGTCAGGTCAGGTCAGGGCAATAGGAAGAATACTTTTCTGCCAACGAAATAGGCCATTTCCGAGTTTATGTCTGCCTTCTCTTCAAAGCGAGTCTAAGTGCAAAGTTTTTGTGATGTTAATTAGTTTTACATATGAATGAAAACTAATTTTCATAAGAAAAATTTCGCACTTAGACTCGCTTTTAAGAGGAGGCAGACGTGAAGTCGGAAATGGCTTATTGACTATTTTCCCCATCCCATAATAGGGGGTATTTACATAAAACAACAAT
>NC_090895.1:10484242-10486742 GCF_036669925.1 Montipora capricornis | reverse complement strand
AACTCTTCACTTGTATCCCTGCCTATGGCAACAGCACTTCTCGCGGAAGTTCGGAGAGACAGCAATGTCTCTTACAACTCAAAGCAAGGTCAGGCCAACTTTCAAAATAAAGAAGCAGAAAGGAATAAGAAGAAGTGTGTTGTTCGCGGAGAAAGGCATCCTGTTGCGTATTGTCCCTTGTTTAAGTCCAAGCAACTCCAAGAAAGACGAAAACTTGCTTGGGAACATAAACGCTGTTTCAATTGCTTAAAGTGAAACCATCAGGCGAAATGCTGTCCCTGTAAAAAACGCTGTTTGAAGGAACATTGTGGTTTACCGCACCACACACTGTTACATGAAGGTCACCAACCGCATTCAAATCCTGAGTATCCAACAGACACCCACAGAAGCACACCCAGGACATCGGTTCCTCCGCAAGAAGTTGCTAGACGTTCCGGGCCTTCCCAAAGTCCATTAATCACTCCAGAGAGTACCGTCCACCAAGTTGCGTTCAGCCCCGACGAAAGGTCCTCCTTCAAGTCCTACCAGTTCAGATCCATAGCAAAGGAAAACTAGTCAACGTGTACGCGGTTCTCGAACCAGAAAATGACTCAACCCTTATCAAAAGGGACTTAGCAGACCATCTACAACTCGTTGGTGAAGCCTACCAACTATACCTGAGCACGGTTGGCAATGATGTGAAGGCTCATCGTCTGAATAGAGTGAGTTTTGGTCTCTCGTCTAAAGATCATTAAGAACCGGTAATGGTGAATGGAGCGTGGGTTATTGACAAGCTTAATATCCCGTCCGTCAAACTGCCGAAAAGGGCAGTCATCGAACAGTCTACAACAATTGCCCTAGTCAGCATGTTGCATAAATGGACCTTGGGTACATGAATCAACTATTAGAGCTATATCATTTGACTATCGAAAAGCATTTGATTATATTGATCATGCTATACTTGTTAAGGACGGTGCCTACTATTGTTATTGCGCATACGTTCTGCGCATCTAGAGATACTCGGATTTCCTATCGGTTATGCTTTCAAATACAGGGATATTTTTGCGCGGTTTAAAACTATCTGGAGAAAGTATATCTTAGTAAGTACTCTCGGTATCCAAAAAGAAAATTGGGGGTAACCATGCATTTTTGAGAGATAATTAAGCTTTAATTTGAGAAAGAACGCCATACATTGCTTTGTATTTTAAAGCTTTTTACAAATATTATTCATCAATTATCTTTGAAAAATGCGTGGTTACCCCCAATTTTCTTTTTGGATTTCAACAACACTTGTTAAGATCTATATTTCCTGCATAATCACACACCGGGGCAAAAATATCGTTAATTAGTAGGCACCGTCCTTAATAAGCTATGAACTCTTGATATTCCAACTAGCGTAATTAATAGGGTGATTGATTTCCTAAGTAATAGGATGCAACGTATTAAGTTAGCAAATGATTGTTTTTCAGACTAGGGACCGGTTTCATCAGGGATCTCCCAAGGCACGAAATCAGATCCCTGTCTATTTGCTCTGATGATTAATGATTTAAGTCACGGCGTACCCTTCTACTGGAAGTTGCCTTGTGATGATAAGCTGTTTGATGAGTTTCACAGTCTAAAGCTGCCACTGGAAGTCATGCTGGGTGATGGATAAGTGGTGGAAGCGACAGTAAGTGGCACTGTTGTGTTGGAGTTGGCAACAGAAAGTGGAAAAGCTAGTAGGTAAAAGCTGCATGAAGTCCTGTATGTGCCTGATCTGTCGCACAACCTTTTGAGTGTGTCAAAGGCGGCAAAAGCTGGAAAGGTAGTTAAGTTCAATGAGACTGGGTGTGAAGTAGTGGACTCAAACGAGGTGATAGCTGTTGCTACTAAGGCAGTTAAGTGATCCAACAACCGTTAAAGAAGCCCTGAGTAGCCCAGATAAGTGGAAGTGGATTAAGTACAGTATAGAAGGAAATTGAGTCCCTCCGAGAGAATGATGTTTGGGAGCTGGCGGATTTGCCAAAGGGGAGAAAAGCTGTTGGAAGTAAGTGGATTTTCCAAGTCAAAACAGACGCTGAGGGAATTGTGGAACGCGTCAAAGCATGACTTGTAGCCCAAGGCTTCTCTCAGAAATCTGGAATTGGTTATGACGAGACATTTTCCCCCGTTCCCAGATTTGAATAAGTCAGAACAGTTATTACGCTGGCGGTGCAAAATGATTTGAAGCTTCACCAGATAGATGTTACAGCGGCATTCCTTAATGGTGAATTGAAAAAAGAGGTGTATATGAAACATCCAGAAGGTTTTGTGGCTGAGCGTCAAGAGCATTTGGTCTGCAAGCTGAAACGTTGTATCTATGCTTTAAAGCAATCGTCATGGTCTTGGAACTCAGTGTTGGATCAAAACTTAAAGAAGCTCGGGTTTTTTCAATCAGTTGGTGACCCGAGCTGACAAGGAGCAGTTTCAATCCGCGGTTGGAAGTCTTCTGTACCTGTCAACTATGACACGATCGGATGTTATATATGCAGTAAGTAACGTG
>NC_090895.1:10439242-10466742 GCF_036669925.1 Montipora capricornis | reverse complement strand
TTTAAACTAAAACCTCTTGAATGGTTTCATGGTCAGCTTCGGTGGAGTTTCGCATTTAACAGCCTTACAAATTCTGAAAACTGGCTGTTGTTTTTGACAACTTTTATTCCAACCGCTCTGCAAATATCAGCTAAAATTTGTCTTTAAGTTTCTTTCGTTTTCGATGGTTTAAACAAATTCTCGGAAGAAACATAAACAGTCGTACCCGGTTGAGAAGCTGACGTTACAAATTTAACTTCCTCGTGGGGTGGCTCGGCTTGCTTTGACGGAAGTTAACATGGTTATCTGTTATTGGCTAATTTGTTAATAAGACGTCAATTAGCGTTTGTCAATTCAACCAAAGGTGGATGTTTTTCCAAAACGAGATGCTTCCGTGAAGCATACACTGGGTTGCCTGTGGTACGTGTTACAGAAAATCAGAAGGCACTGAATTGTGTGGTATTGAACTACAGCATTCCAGTCTCTGAAGAATAACAAATAAAAGAGAAGCGAGAAACATTGGCTTCGTTCAATCGTTCTCTGTCTTTGTTGAACCCATAACTTACCAGTGAATTTTCCATTTGGTTTCAGTGTTCTACATAACAGCACACTTGGTAAAATATTATTTTAGATATACAGCTCACTTTGATTTCGGCTCGACGGGTGATAGATTGTTGTCGAAGTCCATTACTCGTCGCTTTTGAGATTCGGATTCCAGATGTTGGTTTTTCACCGCCTGCCTAGTTTATCCAACTGACTTTCCATTATTGAGCTTCATAAGGGTATATTTTGTTCAAAGATCCACTAAAACGCCATTCGACTTTCGACGCCATTGCCGGTTAAGTTAATCGTTCTACTGTGTCCACCAGAGAAATCTACGCATTTCCCACTACCCTCTCGATCCTAAGAAAATACGCGCAGAAGGCTCTATGCACAAAGACACCACTTAGCAGGGGACTGACAGGCAAGACTATTACCGACACGGAAAAAAAAAGAAAACAAGAAAACAAACAAACTTATATAGTATGATTTCAGAACTTCATTCCGCAAAGACTTAGAACTCTCTAGATAACAGATATCCGTATTTCTCCGAATGAACAGACTTTTTTCTACACGAGAGATCGTGAGCTTGAGACTACAAGATCCATGTGCGAAGTAAAAACACTCGATACAAAAGTGTCAATCAAAAAATGAAACTATCCGATTTCGTATTCGAGTAACGCAATAGAGTACAATGTAACGCAATTCTGTTCCAACACACTCCCCCCCTTGATTGACCCTGTCAATCAAAGGATTTTACATCAACTTTAAGAGGCAACATACAGCAACGTTCCTTAAAAAGTAACTACGACAGATACTGTCAGTTGCAACGCATAATGTTTACTTGATCGTCTGGAATAAATCTAACAACCGGCTGCGCTGCATCTTCCTTCTCCTTGTTAACACGATATTGACGGTCTTCAGAAACTTCAACAGGATACAACCTTTGGACCGGGCGTTTGATTTCGGTTCTGTTCCCCTCAGAACCCAACTGAACGATAGCTGAGCGCACGAGATTATCTCTGCCATGAATTAACTCCTTTACTGTACCAAGTTTCCACCTTTGTCGAGGCACCTTTTCTTCATGAACGCATACCACGTCTCCTTGCTTGATCACTCGAGATTGTGCGGTCTTCCTTCCAAGATGATGCTCGCTCAGCTCAGTAAGTTATTCCCTTCGCCAACGATTCCAGAAGTGTTTAAGAACCATATCAAGATGTTTCTGTCTTCTGGACAACTCGATTGCTGTGGTAGGCGGAATGGCGCCTTCGGGCCTTAGATTGGGACTAAGTAATCTTCGATGCATAGAGAGGCAGGAGTGAGTGGTTCTTCCAGGTCTTCATAGAGATACGTCAAAGGGCGTGAGTTAAGAATTCCTTCAAATTCAATCAGCGCCGTTTCGAACTCTTCGTGCGTGATTCGTGCATTCCCAAGAGTTTTTTTGAGGCAACTTTTCACGGAGCCCACCATAAGGTCGAGAACCCATCCCACCAAGGAGCGCGAGGAACAATAAATTGCCAGGTAATTCCACGAAGATGGAGAAACGTTTTCAGACTTGAGCCCTTAAAGCTCTTCCCATTATCGGAAACGACAAAGCGTGGCATCGCTCTCCCCGAAATGAACCGCCTCAGGCCCCTCAAAAACGTTTCTGTCGTCAAGTCAGGTACAAGCTCAAGATGGACGGCCCGAGAGGAAGCACAAGTAAAGAGAGCAATGTATGCCTTGAAGACCTTCTTACTCTTGGAGAAGACATCTCTTAAATAGACTGGCCCAGCAAAATCGACACCAACCTGGGTGAAGGCAAATTCATCTGATACTCTGAAATCTGGGAGGGGAGGCTGAGGAGGAGCATTGTATGATCTCCCTTCAAGTTTCGTGCATGTAGCGCAAGGCGAAATCACGTCACGTACGGTCTGTCTACCCCTTACAACCCAGAATCTTGACCTTAAATCAGTTAGTGTTTCTTTGACGCCGTTGTGCATGACATTGCTGTGACTCCTCTTGATCATAAGAACAGTGAATTGATGTTTCCGGGGTAGAATCGCAGGAAAACGGGCTGAATACGGCAGGGGCGCATTATGTAGTCTTCCTCCACATCTCAATATGCCCCTGTCGTCTTCAAAGAGACCCAAGGAATAACGCGTCTGTCCGAAATCTTCTTCCTCTCGCACATACTTCTGGACATGCTTGATCCACAGTGATTCCGCGTCACTTAATTCTTCCGGCTGAATCTCCACTGAGGTAAACTGAGGCTGTCCTTGCCTTCCCCGAACGCGACAGATAAATCTCAAAACGTAAGACGTTACTCTTAAGAGTCTGTAGACGTCACTGAAATTAGCAGGAGGGATTACTTCATCTAGTCCCTTGACTTCCACGGCAACAGCGACAGTAGTGACCTTTTTCGCTGGCTTGATTTCACTGAAGACGTCTTTCTCGAAATTCCTTGGTCCAAACTCCTTCTGACTTGGCCAACTGTCAGGATTCTTCCCCTTTAAGAAAGCAGGACCTTCCCACCAAAGTTTTTCATGTTTTAGCTTTGAGGCCTTGCACCCTCGTGATGGGATGTCCGCTGGGTTTTGCGCAGAAGGGACATAATTCCATAGATCTGGGGCTACAAGCTTGCGGATTTCAACGACTCGATTTTGTACAAATGCCTTAAATTCCTTATCAGTCTTGTTGATCCACCACAATGCAATTTCTGAGTCCAACCAACATACACATTCAGTGATATTAAAAGATGGACCAAGTGCCTTATGAACGCTTGTGATTAGTCTTGCAAGCACCAATGCAGACAGAAGTTCTAATTTGGGTGTGGTGACACCAGTAAGGGGTGATACTCTCGTCTTCGAGGCAACAAGCTTGCAAACAACTGAATTTTCTGACTGTATTCTAAGGTAAACAACACCACCAAAGGCTTTGTCTGATGCATCTCCAAACCCATGCAACTGAAATGTAGGAGTCTCAACACAGTTCAGTCTCGATGAGTAACATCTGTCGATTGAGAAACTCGAAATAGTTTGTATGTCCTGTAACAATGACTTCCACCGTTCCAGTACGTCTCCGTCCAGAGGAGCGTCCCAATCAACATCCCTCTTGCAAATGTCTTGAAACAGTATTTTGAATGCAACAAACATTGGAGACAGTATTCCAAGAGGGTCAAATATTTTCGCAATAGAACTGAGAACGACTCGTTTTGTGACGATTTCTTCTGCCAGGTAACTGGTTAAGCTCTTGAAAGTAAAGACAAGCTTATCTTCTATAGGATTCCAAGATGTTCCCAGCACCTTTGGAAGACCTTCTGAATTATCCACATTCTGAAACTGTGTCTTGGAGAAAGTCTGATCTTCTTGCTGTAAATCAGGAGAGGGGTGATGCTGTATCGCTACTTGGCCCTCCTCTGACTTGATTCTATTTGCCAACTCCTGACCATTTGTCAGCCACTTGCGCATGTTGAAGCCAGCTTCCACGAATCTTTTCCTGAGTTTGGAGTAGAAGTCATAGGCTGAAGGAACATCAGGCCTTGAAGAAGCCAGGTCATCCACATAAATAGAACGTAACACTTCCTCGACAAATTCTGGATCTCTATCCATTTACGTGTTCAGATGATGTCTAATAGTTCCATTTAGGAGAAATGGGCTGGAATTAACTCCGAAGACTACTCTGGTGAATCGCATAATGAGTACCTTCGGCTTGTCAGTAAGAATGTCATTAACCCAAAGAAATCGCAGGAAGTCACGGTGCTCGGGAGCAATAGCAATATTCAGGAACGCCTTCTCTATATCGGCAGTAAGTGCAACCTTGTGAGCCCTGAATCGTGTCATTAAATCGAAGATCATGGGAGTGAGGGGTGGTCCAGAGTACAAGCAATTGTTGAGGCTTGGTCCATGATGCTTAGCAGATGCGTCATAGACTACGCGGAGTTTAGTTGTGTCCTTATCAAGCCTGATAATTTCTCGGTGAGGTAAATAGTGGACCTTGCCTACTTCTGTTTGTTCCGTCAAGTTCACTGGTTCAATAATGTTCCTTTCAAGTTGCTCCTTAACGACTTCATCATAGTGTTTGAGGACTTCGGGTTTCGATTTCAGTCTCTGCAGCAATGACTCCAGCCTCATTTTGCTTAAATGATAGTTGTCTGGGAGTAAGGGATGATCTTCCTTGAAAGGCAATTTGACTTCATATCTTTCTCCATTGTGCCTGATATCTTCAATGAATTTCTCATAGACCGTCGGTTCATCGTGTTTGATTCCTAGTGTTTCTAAATCCCAAAAGTGCTTAATTTCTTCTTCAAGTGAATCTCCTCCTTCAATGACACAATTTGAGATCTTGAGCACATGGGTTTCGGTAAGATTGATTGAGGAGTCTCCCTGCCCTGGCACAGGAATTCCAACTGGTCCAGAAAGTATATAACCGAGTTTGGTAGAAAGGGCAATAGGACCTGATTCTGGACGACGAACAACACTTCCACTTACAAAATTCCAGTAGAAATCTGCACCAATAAGTATATCTACACTCAAATCCTCACCACCATGGGAATTATCAGCGAGCCTTAAGCACTGCAAGTGAGGGTAGTAAGCTTGAGTAAACTCAATGATTTGATTACTGATTGGTGCACAGATCACTGGTACTACATATGCTGAAACATATATCTGCATACCATCAACTGCCTCCCACTGCAAAGTGAACGATGTCACACTGCCTTAGTTTGGCAGTAGACTCTCCGAAGGTCTTGATCAGTAATGTGTCCTGGCCAGCCACAGGTAGCTTCAGAGTGTTCTGCAAGTTCTCTGAGATGTAGCTTCTTTGACTGCCACTATCAAACACCATTCTGGCATTGACAGAATGTTCACTACTCCCTGGCTTGGAGATGTTTGCTCTTGCTGTCTGCAGAAGTACACTGGATTTAGAGCTGACAAACATACTGGTAGATGAAGCTTGGAATGATGCTACAGTAGGGTTGAGTGAAACTCCTTCATTAGTGGCTGCAATTCTTCCTTGGGAAGTTGATTGTTTTTCCTTACTTGAATTTTACACAGATAGAGGCATGATGACCCAAACCACAGATGTGACATTCCTTACTACACTGATTGGCGAGGTGGCCATTACGTAGGCATCTGAAACACTTTCCTTTCTGTCGAAGCAATTGCCTCCTTGCAGAGATGTCAGTTACCACATTACATTTAATAGATGGATGTGACCCCTTATAATATATGCACCAAGGGCCTTGATGAATGCTTTTCCCACCGTCCGCAAACAAGGCTGAGGTTGTCGATGGTTGATATACTGGCATACGCCTTGATGGGTTTGGAGTCCGAAACTCCTTATTCCCCACCTCTCCAGGGACATGTTGACAGTTCTCACGTAATTGTAGCTCCCTTTGGAATTCGGACATAATATCCTTTAGGACCCACGTTTCAGATGTTAGATTTCGTGTGACGGCAATCCTGAACTCTTCTGGCAATTTTTGCATGATCAAGGGCGTTAGAAAACAGCCATACATTTCTTGAGAAATTTCCAAACTCTCGAGGCTACGCATATGTGATTCCACCGTATCATACAGATTACGAAGCCGTTTCACTTCATGAATGGACGTTATTTTCGGGATTTTAGTCAAAGCTTCCATGTGACTTGAAATGACGATTTGACCATTCCCAAATCTCTTTTTCAGAAGATCAATAGCCTTCTCATAATTGCCATTTGTCAGAGGCAATCCGGCAATAACATGGGCGGCAGATCCTACAAGCAGTGATTTCAAAATAATTGAACTTATCTGCTCCATTTAGAGTGCTGTTTCGATGGACAGCCGAGTCAAAAGACTCCCAAAACGGATACCAGTCGATTGGATTCCCGAAGAACTTCTTTAGTTCGAGTTTTGGCAGTTTGGCATGGCTGTGAATTGATACATACGCGCTAGATCCTGCTTGCACGGTGTTCAAACTAGATTCAGCAGATTGTGAAAAGCTCCTTTCGTGATCCCTTTCCGAAGTTAAGGCCGTTTCCAGATCAACAATACACTCCTGGATTGCACTGGCGAAATCGCAGCTAGCACCCACATCTTCTTGGATTTGCGAGTCGTCAAGAATATATTCGAGAACCGCTTCATTTAAACTCTTGACCTCCGAAGATTTATCCTTCAGTGTCGATTTGAAGAACTTAAGCTTTTTCAGATCAATAGATTCTCCACTAGTCAGAGACTCCCTTGCTTCGGCTATAATCTTTCTCACAAACGTCCGATGGCTCTCACGGATTGTTATCTTCTTCTTCAACTTCTTTTTCGCTTCAGCCATGTCTACCCGCACTGATTTTCTTCACTTGAACGATCTTTCCCGATTTGAATTCCCGGGTCTCGGCACCAGCAAATATATAGTATGATTTTAGAACTTTCTTCCGCAAAGACTCAGAACTCTCTAGATAACAGATATCCGTATTTCTCCGATTGAACAGACTTTTTTCTACACGAGAGATCGTGAGCTTGAGACTACAAGATCCATGTGCGAAGTAAAAACACTCGATACAAAAGTGTCAATCAAAAAATGAAACTATCCGATTTCGTATTCGAGTAACGCAATAGAGTACAATGTAACGCAATTCTGTTCCAACAAAACTAAACGCAGACCCCGACTGGGTTTGCCATACTGGCAACCCAGTAAATAGTGGTTTCCTTAGTCTCTTGCCCCAGCTTTCGCTCGGTCAGTTTGCGGAAAATCGTTTCGAAGCTCTTCTATCGAACAGGAACGCTTGCAAAGCAGGCTACAAAGAGACTGATGAAACGTTTTCCCACGCTACTTTTGCAACAGTAACAGCAATCAGTTTTAGCAGCGTGGGAAAATTCCCGTGCTAAAACAGCTGCTGTTTATTTACATCGAAACTGTTAGACATTATTCCCCGTCGTTTTATTATTGTTTCTATTTATATATTTCTGAGGTGCTTTAAGTTAGAAGAAAACAGCGACGAAACAAAAAACAAACAGCACTGAAACTAGTTTTAGATTTCGAATCTCCCTCCAAAAGGAGAAAGTAGGTTCTGGGATTTCTGGTGAGGTACTTCTTCATTTTACTTACGGACTTCCTGTCGGACTCCATTGGTATGCAAGCGACCAATCAAAAAAATTATCCATTATCCAGAGTCTCACCGGGCGCTTGTTGATTGGAGGACAGTACAGACTCCGGCCAAATCGTGGAACCACTTGAAAATATAGCAAGCACAAAGGATAGTTGAAACCGATTTGGATGAATCCAACAAACACTGAGCGGAAAAGGAACGGCATCAAAGACTTCCACAGCGAATGACTTCCGTCCGTTGAAAACATGGGATAATGCAGAGATGCTCCGGGTTCACTGGAGGTGAGAACTGCCAATCAAGCTTTTCAGTCACGGAAACGACTTCTTGGGAAAACGGCAGAGATGTCAACCAGAACTTTGCGTGAAAAATGACTAAAGAAACGAAAAGAGAAAAAGCAACACACTGCAAAATAATAATAAAGACAGAGAAAAAAGAACGAAAAGGTAAATGGATAAATGGACTGCAGCATGAACTGGAAGACTCTGGAGAAAAGCAAGCAGAAAAATAATGACGGACTAAAAACAGGGAACCTATAAATGGAATAATCAAAGCCTTAAGCATAAGGATAACAGAAGGACATAAGTACTTACCTAGATACGAAAAACCCAACAAGGGTGACTATCAAGGACCTCTAGCCCAATCTAGCATCGCTCAAGGGCAAGAATAACAGACCCACCAAGGGTGAACGACAAGGGCCTGAATCCCGTGCTATAAACACACAGTTCTTGAACATCAATACTTCATGTGTATCTGAACACAACAAACCCACCAAGGGTGATTATCAAGGGCCAGTCAATACCCCATGTTATCAAAAACATCGTACATGAAGATGAATGCATAAAGAGACATAGGAAACTCGTCAGGGGCAACAATACTAAAAACTATAAAACGTATAAACGGATAAGCTAACGACGTATGAATCAAGAACGACATACAGACATAATCGTCAAAAACGCGAGGGCAACAAGGACAAGCTATGATTATAGCTCAATATCAACGCACTAAACGAAAAATAACTCAGCAATCGAGAATGACTAACAGAGACCCGTAGCCTGCGCAACCCAAACGAAACTAGAGGCCGTCTAGGTCATGTTCGCAAAGCATGGTTTATAAAAGTCGATACTTCGCGCGTACCTAAACAGAACAAACCCACCAAGGCCCACAGGGTCACCACCCCAAATAAACAAAAAACATAAATAATAAAGAACAACAAATAACGAGACATAACAGACTCGGTCCCTAGGCTGTGCAACGCAAACGAGAGCATGCAGCAAAAAACGAAAGTTAGAGCGTAATGTACAATAAAAAACTAGAACTCTGGAACGCAAAAAACAACGCAGCCAAACATAACTTCAGCAGCTATATATAGTCTAGTAGGAAAACTGACACCTATAGCGTAATCACCGAGAAAATACGAGGAACTAAGACCAAACTTAGTGATCTTGGCCAGGCTTCTGACGAAAAGAATTGGAACATCCAAGCGGAGACCATACAACGAAAACATAGGCGCGGCCAACAACAGGCGTAATTCCAAAGTGGAACCTGCTGCAGTAGACGCTCGGATGAAAACAATTATGGAGGTTAAACAGACAGGAGGGCATAAGAAGCTAATATCTATGGACCAGTCCAGAGCAAAGGCGTTCACTCCGGAAGACCCAGGCTGATAAAACCTTGTTAACTGAATAGACGGTAATGTGAAGTGCTAGATTTCTATCCCATATGAACCATTTGAGCGTTAGCCCTACTGATGGAAATGGGACCACACAAGGACAGAGAAAAACTCTGACCAGGGTGGGAATTGAACCCACGACTAGCTAGCGATGTAAAGTGACATGCAAATCTGTCACAGGTCTGCGGATGCCAAATAACATCAACGGCAGAAAAAATATCATCGTTCACTATGTAAACAGCCATCAAAAACTGCGACGTTGCCGATGACAACGGCAAGAATTACGCTGAACTTTCTAAGAATCCATTACTAGACGGTAGGCAGAGAAAATATAATCATTCATCATATTATCGTCAAAAACTGTCGTCATCTTGGCAATCTCAACGGCAAGGACGCTAAGCAATTTAGGTGAAAAACTTACCCTAAAAATCAATATAACGTCCACACGCAGAATTGGAAGCATCTAAGAAGACAATTTCCACAAACGAAAACCGTCGATATGCACAAGATCTTGCTTCCAAGAATAGGAAGAAACTTGTATATTCCAATTAATGGGAAAATTTATGGCACGAAAGGAGCTTCTAGTCGGCAGTAAATTGGTCTTCGTTGCTCAACGGATTGTTTCCCTTGAACCTCTCAATTCCTGCCAAAGTTCTCGGGGGAATCGCTTGAACGTTTCAGGTCCAAAGTAGAAACGATAGCACTAAACTGTGAGAGAAAACTCTCACTTGCTTTGGGAAACGAACTACTTGACTTCGACATCATCTATAAGGAGAACCAAACATTACTTCTGCCTGCGGCGAAGGCTAACCGTAGAATGTCTCACCCGCTAAACGATCGCCAAATACAAACCACGATCACGTGGCACTCCAAGCGATCGCCGCTCACTACCAGGCCTCTGCTACGTGACGGCAAGGCGTGCAACTTCCAAGACCGCTCACGGCCGGGTGCCTCCAAAATTTAGCCGAATTTCTCCCACTTCCAAAGGTCGCTCGCCTCCCAGCCTTGGGCACGTAGAAAGTCGATAATTTTGCTAGCATCGTGCCAAAATTCATCCCATTTGCAAGGCTCTGCAACCTTAAAATCCTGCTCGATTTTCAAGCTTCGCTCATGCATCATTGGAATTTGATAGCCGTCATCAAGGCACTCGGCCGTGAGCGCTTGGAAGTTGCACCCCTTGTCTATTTATATTGTATGTGGCGATGCGTGGGATCTGAAGAGGAAATCGAAGCGTCCCAAAAACCCATCAAATCACTCAGGACAACGAAGAAAATAGTAGGTGAGTGAACTTATTTATCTGGCTGTCCATGAAATGAATTTTCCAAAATAAACATCGCGATTTGAAGTTTTTATGGAACATTTTCCTCGATCAGTTTAATCGTTGCAACTGTCTCAAAATAACGTGACGTAACGCGCTCTCGCCTCCTTAGGGTTGTCTGCCTGTGATAAAAGCAGTGAGGACTGTATCAATACAAGGTCACCGGTAGCCTCGCAGCCATTAATAGGCTAGGAAAAGTAGGCGGCGAGTTCAGGCGCAATAACCGGCGAATTTCACCGGCCGCCGGCTCTTATTGAAAATTCTGTAATAAGAAGCAGGGAACTTCAGCCATTTATTTCCTTGAAATTTGTCATGGTAACATGAGTAAAATGTCTCATTAATTAAATGACCTCAGAATGCACGTACCGCTAGTATTGGAACCGGAAGTTGATTCTCTTCTCAAGCTTCCGGAATTTATGGAATGACCTCTGACCAAAATGATAGTTTATCTACAGGCTCGAGCCATTGGACAAAATGCGCGCGAACGTTGAACGGCGACAGAGCGCAAAAACCGCTAGACATGCGCACTAGAATCACACTTGTGTTGCCGCCATTCCATTTTCAAAATGGCGGACGACAAATCAAAATCCACCACGTCATTGTGGAGGCTGTCACGTCGCTGGCGTTTCTCTGAGAAAATTTGCAAAAAGATGATCTGAATCTGCCATCATTCAACGATGCTTCAGAGCCGTCAGGGAAGAGATCGGACCAAAACCAGTTCGCCTAAAGCAATAGAGTTTTTGACGAGCTTCGAAGCTTTATTTAACGTTAGCTGTTTAGAGTTTTGCGTTTCTTAAGGTGGTCGGTTACTCTTTAAGCTCAGAACAGAGATATGTTGGAGGTAAATTATTTTCGCGAAACATATCAAATATGACTTTTTTTTCGTTGATATGAAAATTTTTGAGAGGTGTTTAAAGGTGGAATTCCGATTTCATACACCAAGAGAGACTTTTTCAAATCGAAGTTTGAAGAGAAGCAGGTTTTTTTACCGCTAGTGTTCGTCTTCACAGTTGTAACTGATTTTACACAGAAAAGCGAAGTCCAGTGCCTTATACTTTCACGCCACTCGATATAGTTTGTGAGGTTTTGGGATCGTAAGTTGTCCTGAAATGCATATAGCGTACATGTATGTTTTTAACTTCGAGTTAATATCTTGTCGACATTGTTCATACAATGTAAGTTTTCTCGCTTTATAAGCCAAGGCGACAGAGCGGCTGCCTGTTATATTAAACAGCGGCAAATATTGACAACAAACCCTGTTATTTTCTTCCCTTCAACAAAGTTCATTGCTATGTTTTGTGTAACTAAAAATAAAATATGTCAACTGTCACATCTGACTACCGGGGGATTGTGTGCTTTTTCAAGTTTATGGGACTCTTTGCAAAGGGCGAGTTAAGTTTATTCAACAAAGTAAGCTGCTTTTTCCGTTTAGAGACTGAAAATGTCAGCAAAGGTGCTCTAGTTCAATGTGCAAAGCGCTTTTTTTGGCTTTTGATGCCAGCAAAACAGTTCACCACACTAGAAAATTTTTATTCACTTGCTACTGGCTCACAAAGACTACAGAATTTGCCACATTGATGAATACATTTCACCAATGAAGGTGAGTGATGTAATAACATTACAATAGTTGCAATAATAATCTGCCCTGAATTGAATTTCCCCTACCCCTCAATATAGATTCTACGCCCCCTTCTTTGTCAGTGCCAATAATCTGCCAAGAGAACTGAAGCACTAAGTTACACAGAATTAGTCAGACAGGTAGAAAACCCTCAAGGATCAAAAGCAGGAGCTGGATATTAAGCAGAGAAAAATCGAGAATGAAAACAAAAACTTTCACAAAAAAACATGAAGTTAAGAATTTGGGTTTAGCTCATTACGACAATGAGTCATGCCAATGCCTTTGCAGTACTAACCCCCCCCCCCTCCCCCCCTCTTCACCAAGACACACACACCACTGACAGCAGTACACTGCTTAGCATTATATTGAGTGCCACTAAACATGTTTCATTTCATATTATTATTTACATGCACAGAACAAACTGCATTGAACACGATGCACAACCCCATGAATTTCTCAAATTGCTTTTGGCCTATTATAAGACCTGTGAGTAAAACCACACCAAAAAGTTAGCTCACTATTATTTTAATAAGGTAAAACAGATATCATTTTCATAATGGTTATGTTTTACAATGTAGCTGTGTCACCAAACACCCAAGGTCAATAATTTTGCTATTATCCCAACAGTAAACACTTAATGACTGGTCCCGAGGGACACATTTCATTTTGTTTCCCTAAAAATTTCAATGTTCCCCTGAGGTGCAGATGAGGGAAACAAAATGAACTGTTTCCTGAGAGACCAGTCATTAAGTGATTTGTTATATAGCACAAATAGGAAAACGTGCAATGGGAACAGCAACGGTGGTCGTCAGTCAATATTTGCGGGCAACAGTGCACTGTTACCCTCTGACGTCATAGATTTTGCACTGTTGCCCGCTCAGAGACTTTTGAATGACAAAAGTGTTTTTGTTAGATGTCATGTGACCTTGAAGTAACCAATGAGAGCATGCGCTGCTGGGGCAAAAACAGTTATATAACAAAATAATTATTATTCAACATAACACACTTTTGCTGGAAAAACAAGATCAGCAACACAAATCAAATGTTGAATTGAGAGAAGAAAATGTCATGCTTCACAAAAAAGGACAAAGTTATAGAGACAACACAGTTTTCAAGAAAATATTGGACTGACATGAAAATTAATACCATGCACATGTAACCCTGTGAAAAAGCACCCCAAATGCCTAAATTTCCAATATAGGTTTTAGTCAGAACAAACTTTTCCTTATCACCGACTAAATTCTTATGGTCGTTAATTTTCTTTCTAGTGCAAATAATATTGAACAAAACAAATAGTGTATTGAAATAATCAACTGATGTATGTTTACTATTTTTTCCTTTCATTTTCCCGAATTTGTTCTCCACCTATATTATATCTGTTTGGGTCAAGTTAGCAGAAAATTGGGGAATCCACTCAAAAGAGACACTTGTAATACCACTGGCAGTACTAAATCCTAACATTACTCAACAACAATGACAATATTATTTGTGATCCTTTAATATATGTTTTACAACTAAAGGAGACACTGCATTTAGCTCTCTTGTGCACCATACAATTTCACAAGTCACTAGTCAACCACTAAACAAAAGGAGGAAAGAACTTATTCTTGGTTTTCACATGACGTCATCAAAACTAAAAAATAAGGAATTATCAATCCTTTTGAGATTTTAGTTTAGTTAGTTATTAGAACAGCTGAAGACTTGTCTTTTCACAAATTTTCAGTTTGATAGGGTTTTTCGTCTCGTGGTAAAGCAAGGTTGAATTTCTAAGCTTTTGCGTGACACAATATTAAAATTGCGGTCGAGAACGCTATCACGTAGGTTAAAAATGTGAATTATCCGCTGAGATTTTGCAATCTGAACAGTCCTTTCATGAGAATAAGTACTCATATAGATGTTTATGAGCCCTCAGAAGACAACTACTGGCTTTTTATAGCAAAACTCGAAGACATATGTTTTTGTTAGCTTCCGGCCGCCATGTTTGTGTCCCTGAGAGGGACACAAACATGGCGTCTCCATACAAATCCTTATAAATTTGAGTAAACAATTCTTCGAATATCTCTCGCACGAAAAATCACACAGACCTGAACCTTTGCGAGACTATTCGAATATTCATCTTCCTTTATCTCTTTGATTTTTGACTTTATTTGTTGAATGGTTTTCATGATGGTGTGACAGTGAAAACCGGCAATATGATTCAGACAAAATGGGAAATTTTGGTGGTGAACATTCTCCAGACCTGCTTGAAAATATCTTCCATGCCATAATGTATTTACAATAATGAAAAGGGTTTTCCGTGAACCAAGAAAGCTAATCTTCAGAGAGTAAAAGTAGGTTGCTGTACTACTGCACAACTTCAGTTTCTTCATAAATAAGGTATGGCTACCATTTCCTACAAACAAAAACAATGATAAAACCATTACACAGAAAGTGAATAATGCCAGTGTATGCTCAAGGGGAAAGATAATACCTTACATTATGAAATTTTGAACCACGGATACTGTGTTTTTAGCTTTCTGATTGGTTCACTCACTCTCAGTTAACAGCTCTTAAATATACAGTATGACATAATATGGAAACTGATTGCATCAAGTGTTACCACGCTGGAAACTGATTGGCTTTAAATTTGTCCAAGTGTCAAGAATCAAATGAAAATTTAATAAAACAATAATCAATGGATATGATTGAGGGGCTGATCTCATGTCAACATGCACTCATGGAATTATAATAATATTATTGTTCATTATTGTCTTGTGCTATAGGAATTATATGCTTATTAGTATAATTACTGAAAGTTCTCTGCACTGATTGGTTGTCATTGAGATGATTATTATTACGTGATAATCACCTCAGCGGTTTTTCAAAATAGCCACAAGCTGTTTTGTTGAGGTGACAGACAAATAAATTAATTGTTTTAAAGAAAATGTGTATTATTCAAATAATTAACTGTGTAATAGGCGATTTGCACGATGGCATCATTTACTAAGAAATTGAGTTGCTTCTATTGTCAGGCAAATTTAAATTATTGTTTCCGATATTCCCTCAGACTCTATGAACGTTGGTGAATAAAAACCTCAACTTCATCTCGGTTTTTATTAACCGATATTCACCTTGCCTTCGGCGAATAATAATTGTTAATAATTATTATTTGGTGTTCATATTAATTATTAGTGTTAAAGAATTTTCAGTCAGGGGTACGCATCTAACTAAAGCTGTAAGGCTTATTACTATTATTATTATTATTATTATTATATAATGTACCTGAAGTGTTTGCATGCTTCCAAAGCTTTGCTGCACATGTGTTTTTGTAGCCGTTTTGCAAACTTTGCATTTATAAAATGTGAAAAAGTTGACCAATATGGTTACTCTGTTACAGTAATGTACTTTTCTGGGCTGTTCCACAACTGATCAGGACAATATTGCCAAACACTGAGTGGAAGACGCTTTGATGCAGATTTCCTGGAATGGTTTCTGCAAAAATACTTGTGAGGAACAGCAACAAAACCCTCGCACAGATCGATGGCATTTAACAGTCAAGGTTACGTGACGTGGAAATTGTAAATCCCAGGTGTTCAGAAAATTCAACTTTGAGGCTGAAGTTCACTCACAGTTCATCTGCAGCAAGAAACCCAGTGGACGATTTTATACGATCAAAGTTGTATGACCGCGTTACAGTCCTCAATGACAACGGCCAGCCAAACTTATTTTCAAAAGCAAAAACCTTTCGTCCATCAAAACCAAGTTGTTCCCGAGAACAAAGAAGAATTTCGTTGCCAGTTCGCTGGTTTCTGTAAGATTTTTAAATAATCTGGGGGCAGACCAACACTCCATGTCAAGAAAATTCACAGCAGCCAAAACCAACAAAATGATACAAGAGGACGCATTGCTACTTGACATGCAGACTTGCGAAGTAATCAATCGTGTGTCCTCGACCGTTGATTTGGAATCGCTGAGTGTTCTCTCCGACCTTGAAAAAAAATTCCTCTGGCACCCAGGGTATGAGTCGTCTAACTTACCACAAAATTTGACAAATGCTATCTAAGTGTTATTCTCCACTTCGATCGATCACTGTCTCGATCACTTCGAATCTTTTGAGTTAGCGCAGGCGCAGTTACGCGAAAAAAAGCCATTTTACGTCAGTATTCTCTAGCCAATCAGCGGTTTTTGCGCTCTGTCTTGAACGGCATCATTCATCATTCTACCACCATCATGGTTCGAACTGCGCTCGATAGGTCGCCCCAAAAGTCACCCAGCAAGAAGGCTAGAAAGTCTGATCCTCAGAAACGCACATCACAGTCAACTGAAGTTATACATCAGAATGTCAGGCATCAATCAGAATCTAGAGATGGCGAGTTAACTAGAAGTGGGTTCACTTGCTCGTAAACATTGCAATATACAACTAGGTGTAGTTCGCTATCAGAATTCAAGAAGCGCTTGACTAAAAGTTTTTTGCACAACCGAGAATTAGGCCTGCAAACGGTGTAAGCCGCCGTCTTAGTTTGCTGATTAAATAACCGTGATATATTTTTCGTTAAACTTCACTCAGGTACAAGTCAAGAGGTTATGCTGACCAATTTTTAGGGTTTAATCTCGCTCGAAGTTTGCCCAGTATCCCTTTTAATGACATTTAGTTTTTTTTTTTTCATAATTATGGGGAAAACAAGTTGAGGTAAATTATAAACATGTTTTATAGACAAATTAATTCTCATGGGATAATTGATTGCAAGACAAACTTACAACACAAAGTTATTTACAATACTCTTTGGGTGGCTGGTTGTCTGCAGTCTCCATCGTTATTATAATATTATTATTGAGATGATACGTCGACCGGCTCTGAGGCAGCAGACCACCACACTGGCATCTGTAGTTTGTTTTGAATAGTGTGTGTGCTCTTCCACATTCTAAGTGAGAAACCTGTGTTGTGACAATGGACCTACAGTTAAAGATGACTACAGACCCTATTGGCAGAAATCATTTTATTATAACATTTACAATCAGTGGCAAAAGTCTTAGGACACTCACCCCCCACCCCCCCCCAAAAAAAGAACAATGTTGCCAACAGTAAACAGACATTTCCTTGTATATTTCAACATTGATTGGGAGAGATGGGGAGCTTCTAATTTCAAGCTTTTAGTGGAATTTTGACAGTTATGCTTAGTTTCTGACGTCTGAGAGGTTTTCAGGCGCATCCTGGTGTAAGCGTCCCAACCAAATTCTCCACTGATTGCACTGTAGGTCCACTCAAGTCTATGCCCCTTTTAACCCTTTCAATTCTGAGAGTGATACTAATAGATTTTACTCCATCTAATACCAGACAATTTGACTCTCTAATGGGGGCCACTTCAGAGACAAATGAGTTAAAAGGCAGTAATTTCTCCTGGGTTATATGAAGACCCTGATAGGTGGTCCCTCCAGAGTAATACCTGCAACCTTCTGCTGTTTCACATCCAACAAAGAAAATCAATGGGCAATTTTATATTCTTGGTTTCCTTTTCAGGTCATCAGAAATTTAAAATTGAAAAAAACAACAAACTATAAGATTCTTAAGAATAAATCGTTTTAATTATTTTCAGCTTAGTGTACATATTGTTTTCAAAATCCTAACGTAGTTTTAGTTTTGGAATTTCTTACTGTGATTAACATAAATATGACTTCTGTGTATTTACATGAAAGCATAATTTTGCCCATTTTTAATAGGAAAATGGAAAGAAGGGTGTCTATGTGAATAATTTAAAGTTACGCAGAAAGGAGAGAAATATTTAAGGTCAGAAAGATTGTCAAAGTAGACTAAAGATGTTTGAACTCAAATGAACTATAAACTGTGTGCCCAGACAAGAAATAATTCAGTTGGAGAGTCCAGAGCGCACTGAACGGCTATCAGAAAGAGGGGAGTGTGTTATGCAATGCCATGGGTCTCTCTGCAAAACATGCACACAGTAGTGGCCAATGGTGAATTTGGCCGATAGCGATAAAAGCGGCCAGTGTTGATTTTGGCCAATAGTGATCGTAGTGGCCAATGCTGATGGACAATAGTGGCCAATGGTGATTTTGGCTAATAGTGGTAGTAGTGGCCAATGGTGACGGACAGTACTGGCCAGTGGTGATTTTCCACTTGCCGAGACAGTAACAGGGAGAGATAACCAAGAAGTAGATTAAGAAGCTTTTAATTACCTGGTCATCAAAGTGAATCCCTGGAACAAGTTCAGTTAGGACACAGATCTTTACAACCTCAAATTTCATTGGATCCCTTTAGGACGCAGCTCTATTGTGTTTTATGTCATGGTCTGTTGTTTCTTTTGCATGGTTCTTTGCGTCCATTGTTTTCTGAACCAATCCTGGGAGTTGTTCTGAGAGCTGCATGGCAGCCCAACAAGTTGATAGGAATGTCAATAACTTTTCAATTAGGCAGGGAAACTAGGAAAGTACATGAAGGAAAACAGCGACTTTGTAGTGTTTACTTTACTCTGAAACTAGGCGGGTATGAAACACCCGGGAGGTGGGGAAAATTCCCGGCCTCCGACCCTTAATAACAGCTCTGAGTTGATAATAATATTATTTTGCTTGTTACAATACTAGTATTGAGTGTTGGTTTATTGTTTGCTAGAAAAAAGAAGATATCGTCCAGGAACAAGGGCGCTCATGGAGATCAGACAGTTTCAGAAAACAACTCATTTGTTACTCAGAAAAGGACCCTTCATGAGATTGGTAAGCAAGAACCACATTTAACCCATGGAATCTGGAACTGCCCTATTGACGAGTAAAATCTATTAAGTCTCACTCCTTGGAGTCAATGGATTAATGACAGAAATGTTTTGGTTAGTGCATTTCCAACCTGTTAAGGCCTGGCCAAACAATGTTGAATGATCCAACGTCATCCAACATGAATTTTTGCAGTTGTAGCTGAGTGATCCTGGCCAAAGATGTAAATAAGGCATCCAGTCATGGTACAAAGTTCTTTGCTTGTGTCATGTAAATGACAGTTTTCATCGTTATGGGTTATAATTAATGATTTGGCCGAGGCTTTACCGACAACAATAACTTTTAACACTCTTTATGTGAGGTTATTATTATTGACATTTTAAAAGTTTGAACCAGTATGAATATATATTTCTAACAGTTTAACAGCAAGTTCATGTTTTAACGTATTTCAGTAAAAATTCAGAAAAAAATAGGCAATCCACCAGTTTTGGTATGTGGCAGGTACAATACCTCGAACATTAAACGCCATTGGAAAGGGTTTTCTGCTTCAAGGAGAAGTTCAATTTAGTAGATTAAGTACACATTGTTGTGCTCAAACCCACAACCATCCCCAACTAATGAGCTATCAAGTCATCTGGGAGCTAGTCATTAATTTTGCAAGTAGATATTTTTTCTAAAAAGATGTAAATTGATAGTGGGTAGGTATATTTACCAGGGATTAAATATACTTTTAACAGGTGCGGGAAATAGCAGACAGATTTTATAAGAGAGGCGAGTTAAGGTGGCAAGTTAAAGCCTTGTTTGCTCTTCAAGAGGTACACAGTGTTTTTCTTGTCAAATTTCTATTTGGGGTGTAAACTTTTTTGTTTTAGTTTACTGGTACTTTATTTTCATCACTACTTTGGAGTTCCTCTTGAGGACAGAAAGTCAGTGGTGGAACCCTGTGAATTTATTGCAAACACCGAATTAATGGAGCAGCATGTGCAGTGGTTTCAAGAACTTTTGAAGTAGATGCCTGGGATAATCAATGTAAGCAGTGGTCACTCTTGTCTTTCACAAGGGTTTGAGTGAAAATCAAGGCAGATCAAGTATCTGGCTGTCAGAGGCAAATTTCTGACAAACAGTTGGCGGTATACCGCCAATGACTAGCTTCTAATGAAACCACTGAGCATATGTTCAAGGGAGTGGACTATAGTCCCTCTCTCAGTGGCATGCTTGCCACTCCATGTCTTCAGTACTTGCTGTGTTGCCTGCCCTGTGCAAGATGAGCTATGAGATGAGTTTGCTTGATGATTTTACAATTTTAGCCCATGTAGAACAAAATATTTGAGTCAGACAGACAAGCTAGTGGGAAGCATGACCTGGTCCATTTGCAGACTAATTTTCAGGGAGGTGAGGAAGCCCACTCATACCTCTACATGTACCTAGCAATTAACATGGTAAAGATATCAATTGTGTCAACTTTGCATGAATCGTGCTGCTCATAAAAAGTTTCTTAAAAACAAAAAGGGAAAATTTATATTGTCATACTGCTTTCAGGTTTGGATATTGTATAATAATGAATTATTTACTCATTTATTTATCTATTATTTTCTTCTCTTGCAGTCAGCAGAAGCATTTTTAGTGAGACTATTTGAGGACTGGTACCATTCGCCGTTCCCTTTTTCTTCCTTTTTTATGCATTTCCAAATGTGCATGTAGCTTTCTTTAAAGTGCCTATGAAGTTAAAAAATACCTTTTGCTTATTTTAAAGACCTTTAAAAATGATGAAGAATGGTATTTTCTATTTTGGAATATCTTCTCTCATTTCTTAGATATTCAAGTTTTTGTTCAAAAAATGATGACGTCACCAACTGTACACATGCTTGTAATAAATCCCAAAATAATATATTGAGAATATTCAGAAAATATTGGATGGGTGTTGTTCAAACTTGGCACCAGTAATGTACTGTCATCAGATAAGGCACAAAGTGAATATCATTAAGATGCTGCCATGGCAACACTCGTTTCCAGTTCTTCTCTGCAATGAACCAAATATCTCTGATTTGAGTAGATAAGTGTAGAGACAGATGGTCAGACTTCAAACGCATGTGCTGCTCCTAATGCTTTACATCTCTGTATAAGCTTACAGAGAGTGTACATGTCTTATTATGGCAATAAATGACAAAATCAATCCTGTTTAACACCCAAAATTGTAGCCATGGCAACAGCATTGATGGTATAATTTAGTAAGTAAGTAAGTATGGTTTACATGTATTCAACTACAACGGCAGGAAATCCTGGATAACAGTAATTATATCGCATAAGCTACACATTAATACATATCATACTTCATAATACAATTACTGAATCTAGCTAAATCTCTTCGTATTTAGTTTAGGGGTCAACAACCGGCTACATCCTGGACGGAGATTGTAGTCATGTTGAATGGTACAGTTATGCCTTACTTAATGTAGATTACCACTGCCACGTTTGAACAACACCCATCCAATATTTTCGGAGACATTCTCAATTTTGTGAGTTATTGCAGTCATCTGTACAGTTTGTGACATAATCAACTTGAATATCTCTGAAACAAAAAAAGATAATCCAAAAATAGAAACACCATTCTTCATCAACTGAAATGTCTTTAAAGTAAGCTAAAGATATTGTTTACATCATACGCACTTTAACTCTCAAATTACTGTGATTATCATGATTCTGCAGTCTCATCTTCAAGCTTCAACGGCCAAAGTGCGTTTTGGCTGCCATCAATCAAACAAAATCAATTGAAGCACATTACATAACCTATCAATCAGCATCTTTGTTTCCCACGGTACATTTGAACTCAATGTTGATGGAAAACAAAGGAATCTTTAACTACTGAAAACCCTCTAAAAAGATATAATGGAATTCAAGCTGTGAACTACACAAAAATTCCAATTCACTTTCCAGAGGTGGAGTCAATCTTCCTGGCTATGTTTGGAAATTTGATTAATGCAAGCCAAAACACAGTTTGGCGCTTAACGCTTGAAGGTGAGATTCCGCAGAATTATGCAAATCGCAGTAACAGTCCCACTCTATTATGTGTTAGTGTTGATGCATGTATCCTGGATTTTCTGTTTTCTGTTTTCCTTAAATCAACTTCTCTCTCTGGGTTGGGATTATGCCATGTGTAATCTGTAAGAAATTAAGAGAATTTTTGCAAATGTAACTGAGTGACCCTGGCCAAAGATGTAAATGAGGCATCCAGTCATGGTACAAAGTTCTTTGCTTGTGTCATGTAAATGACAGTTTTCATTGTTATGGGTCATAATTACTCCTTCCACAGTATTTATTCACTGAGTAAAATGATCCAACATAAAATAGAGTAGATTTGTTTCTTAAACCAGGGCTGTCATTAAGGGCCGTGGGCCGGGGATTTCCCCCTGCTACTATGAGCATGACCTCCAGCTACTTTAAAATAGAACCAAAAATACCGGTAGCTTTGAGAAAGTCTACATTGAGAATTAAATACTGTGTCTATGAAAGAAAATGAGTAAACTTGAAATTTCTGGAACCTGCGAAAACTCTGCTTTACCATATCAAAATGTAAGTCTGAATTCATCCACGAAAAGTTAAAAGACCTTTGAGGGGTTTCCGTTGTGTGAAATGTCAGCGTCAAGGTAGACGCACGCAAAAACTCTCAGTTGTCAATTTCAGAATTGAGGCAGAATAAACTCGAGACCTTTTTTTACAGGTGCAGCCTTAAGTTAATCGAGTCAAAGGCATGTAGACTCCAATATCTGCCCATTTAAGTAGCTAATACATGGTCATCCAGACTCTTGTTTCTTCCTTTCCTATTTGTATCGGGTAGAAATGCATCGCGCTGAGCAGTCAGGAAAAAGAGAAGTGTCATTCTGCACTGCAAACGTATATTTCACTGTCATACGTCTGTGTTCACGGGCTAACAGCGCAAAAAATTTCGGCACACAATGTTCAGGAGATACAGTACTTGTCCTGTTCATGTTCAAATTATTATGATTGGGAAGAAACCATGATAAAAAAAAAAAACAAGGACAGCCGATTCAAACCTGCGAAAAGCAAGAGGCTTCCCCTCCACAGTTCTAGAGAGAACGCCTGAAGCATTTTGCCAGTTTCCAACAAGCAAAAGAATGCGACATCATATTGTGAGATGATTCATCATAATTCTCTCTTTAAAGTTGCTTTCTTCCCTGAGAGTTCATTAATTTATGTCCTTGAGACTGTTATTGAAATATTGAATTTAAGTACCGGTAATTACCGCTAAATTTCGCAGGTACCATTTTGGGGTGGGGAGGGGAGAGTGTCTCTTGAAAATGGTTTCACACCTACTTTTTTTCTATACCCAACAACTTGAAATCTTAGTGTCGGCCCTGTTAAACCATCCTCCTTTTGAAGTGTGGATCATTGATGTAATGCAAACAATAAAAATGTTTTTTTTTTGGAAGATGTCCCCAGAACTTTGGAAGGTCCCTTTAAAAAAATCAGTACACTGAACTTTCAAGTTTTCATGCATCTCTAACTTTTGTGTATTCAAAATTTGAATGGATGAATTGAATGACTGTTCTTTTTGCTGTTTGCCTTTTTTTCGTTGTTTGTTTTTATTTTACAGCAATTTATGTGCCATACATGCGAAGCGAGTTACTGTCATGCCCAGAGATATGCAGCTAGCAAGAAGAATCAGAGGTCGCCAGGATGGATTAGGATAATGCAAACAGATTTTACATTGCCCCAACCCAATTGATGTTTAAGATTGGTGTATATTTTAAAAGACCAGTCGCATTTTAATCAGACGTTTCCATACTCACAATTTGAATTTTTTAATCATTTCTTTGTTATAAACACAAACATTTTAAGGAAATGAGAAGGAACTTACTTTTATTATTGTTATTTTTAAATTTATTTGTATGGTTAATTATTACTCTATCAGTATTAGTTAATAAACCCTTAGTATTTTGAAAGCTTTGACCGTGAAATTATGGTAAAGTAAATGGGTGTTTACGTTTGCGCATTAGTGAGCTTTTGATTGGAGTGACAAGTGCCAAGTTTAAATTTTCTGTTCTGAGCATGCCCACTGGAGGAAAACTACAGCTGTTCTAAAATCTAAAGGTTGCTAATGTCAAGTACCATGACTTTCAGAACTGCATAATTATGTGGCAGTTAATGTATGCAAAATATCTCTGAAGGATGTCAATCAACTGAAAATGTGAACCTTATCTGCAGACAGGATGCCACAAAGGTTTTAGAAAGCAAAGACCACCTCATGATTGATAAGGCAGAGCTACAAATGGAGACACAAACCAATGCTGAATACTCAAAAAAGGCACTTGACGTTGTCCTACTCACTTGCTCTTATGTACTCTAGTTCCAGAGGATTTGTAGCATTGCTGACAAAATTGATGTCATGTAGCATGCTATTGTGGAAGAGCAGCTTCTATTCAAATAACCAACAACCTGGTTCTCGCATATATTCAAGATAATTCATCCTCACCACCTCTCTTTATGAGAAATACCGGTGCTGTTGACAATACCTTTACAAGAGACTGGCAGTGGGTATTCCCTTCAAAAAGGAGGGCCTGTTGTCAACATCCCAGAGCTCTTTGCCAACAAGCATACATTGCCAACCATATCCAACCTTAGTGCACAGAAGGCAAATATGCCAAATTATGCCACTGCATGTGCAGTTCAAAAGGAGCACTAAGATGCTTAAGGCAAAGAGCTTTGTGAGATTGGTTCAAGGGTTTACGTGCTGTGTAGGTTATCTCATGATTTCAAGTGCAATTTCGACAAAATGAGCGGGAGTAATTTTTTGAAAAACCAATAAAATTTCTTTAATCATTTGCCAATCAGAATGCATGGTTTGTTACTTCTCTTTTACACTATATTACCTCTTTACAGAGTTGTTACCTGAAAACTGAAATTTTCTCAGCCATTCAGATTGAAAAAGATGTTATTTTCATGGGATGAATAATCCTCTCACTTAACTAGAAAACTGAAAAAAATTTAGGGCTCATAAGGAAAGCGAATCTGACATCTTTGTGATACTTGAGCAAAGCTGGAAGAACAGAGATTTCAACCCATATTTGATCGGAATCTTTCCCCAAATTTTCTTGTCACATAATTATAAAAAAAAAACCTGACAATGCTGCTCAGAACCAGTGTCTGCAGTGCAAAGTCTGAAAGTAAATCATCAGGCAAAGCAACCCACTTCAAAGCCTGACCATAGCCCAAGGCTGTTGCCTAACAGGAGCCCGGTAGCCTGGGGCTCCCAAAGAATAGCTCTGGGCTCCTTAATTTTTCACAGCAACGCCTTTCACTTCATATGTTGGGCTCCTAAGTTCTCAGCGTTTAGCTCTGAGGGCCTCTTTAAAATTTTCTTAGGCAGCAGCCTTGATAGCCCCTAAATGACTGAAGCTTTTATCATTAATTTTTCATTGTGTCTTTGTAACATGAATTAATCAGCCTTTGCAAAGAATTTCTGTTTGTAGACCCAGTAGCAGCCAAAACAGAAAGCCTCTGGGAGGCATTCACTTTAAAACAAATGCTTTTATTCAACCGCACGCCTAGTCCAATTTTTCAACATAAGGTGCGAGGGAACAACATGCTAGACCATGCATACCACATGAACAAAAAAGTCAGGCACTCATGAATAGGTTGTCATATTATCCTATTCCAAATTTCTTCCATCATCATCCTTTAACCTCTGCTTAGATGCTTCAAGCAATTCCAGGCCACAGATATGCCAGCTGCTCTAGAATCCAGTACCAGTCTCTAACTAGGGGAGTGACCTGGGCTCCAGGGGAGGTGAAAATACAGATTCCCCTACTTTTGACCATTTTACAGTAGTGTGCTCAGTTACCAGGCCTTTGATTAAAATTGAGGCTCCAGTTGACTTTATTTTGATACAAACCTCACTGCTCTTCTCAAGTAAATTAAAATTCATTAGCATTATAACAACATGATTTACATAAGGAATGAGGTTTGTATCAAAGCAAGGTCAACTTCAGCATCGCTTTTATTCAAAGGCCTGGTAAGTACAATGTAAGCACACAACTGTAAAATCTCCATCACATACATGTATAAAGAAAGTAAAACATAAACAAAACAATTCACTCTTATGGACCAATCATGACATCAGGGTCAAGTTGTACAAATCCTGGTTCACAAAAGTGAAAAGAAATGTCGTTTTTAATAATAATTATTATTACATCATAATAGTTCCTAACGAGAAAAGCAGAGATTTTGCACTTCATAAATCAGTCTGTCATAAAAAGATCGCTTTAGGTCTTACTATGTTCCTTTCCATGCCAGCACAACATTATTCATGACAAATAAAGGTTCTGCAACAGTGCTTCCTCAGCTTTTGACTACTCTCCTTTCACACAAAAAATAATTCTTCCGTTGTAAACAAGTGTCACTCCTTATTTTTTAGAGTTTTCTGCAACACGTGTGCATCTGCTGGTTCAATGTGCTTGTAATACTGCTTCTTTGTTTCTATTATTTCAAATCCAAATCCTTTGTAAAATCCTATTGCTCCTTCATTACTGACTTGAACATGTCTGCAATAATAAAAAGAATACTCCCTTTGAAAAGCCAGTAATGGAACAAAAGCCAACATGCATAATTATCGTGGAGTTGAGAAAATTTGACACCTTATCCTTCTTCCATAATACTTACAGAGAAAAAAGAATATATGAAAAATTATTGCATAGTCTATCGGGAGGCGTCAGTGTCAGTGGCTAGTGGTGGATATTTACCAAGCCACAAACCACTTCAGTGAATTGTTAGTAATTGGTGTATACCACAGAAGTGAATAGTGCTTTCCACATAATCTGTCTGCCTACATGTAGCTCAGAGGTGAATGACAAGTACATGACTGTACTATTATGGAGAAAAACAAAACGCTTCACTTTGGTTACCGAATAGCAAATTTTATCAATGAAATTGGCTTATTATTCAACTTATATGGTTTACTAAAACAATAATTTTATTCACCTCAGTGTCAGTGAAGGTGGTGAATATCACCACCACTTGGTGAATAACGTTACAGGTGTAAGTATTGCTTTCCCTTTTTTTGATGGGTGACCATAGCATTATCTTGCTTAGTTTCAGCTACATGTACTTCTAGCTGATTAATATTTGTTAGGTTTGTCCTACAGAGTGAAAGGGAATGTCACAAGTTCGTATGTCACCTTCAACGACCACTTGTTTACATGTATCCTAAAATTCAATTAGAGGCATTGGGAAGTTTTCCACACTTCACACATTATTTCCACATATTTTCCACATTATTTCTCAAAGTTAACAAACTCTGAAGGGGATGGGGAGCTTATAACAGCAGGAAAGGGAAAGAAGGAGCAGGGTTGAAAGAGGAATTTATAGTCCAGCAAAGTAATAATCATAATAACCCATTGATCCCTGGGAGTGAGATTTTACTCGTCAACTGGGGGAATTTGAGGTGTCAATGGGTTAACACCTGACTGGCAAAGTTTTTCAGAGCTCAATGTTGCAATTGCTGATGTTGCGCCATGCTGATGGTGACTTTTTCAGTCACCAGCATGGCGACTAAAATACTTGAGCTGGCGACCAAATCTGAAAACTTAGTGAACAGGTTAGGT
>NC_090895.1:10404242-10431742 GCF_036669925.1 Montipora capricornis | reverse complement strand
TCCATACAATGTAGCATTTTAGGGGTTTCAATAAAATAATGAAGTTGGCGGCCGGTTTACTGTAAGCAGAATAACCAATTGTTGTCACAGTCCAAAATGAATTTCAGTCTCAGGTTTCAAAGAATCTGTCTTCACTTACGCCCGAGTCGCATTAGAGATGATTTTGCAAAAACTTGTTTAGTCTCTAGGGACTAAAATCTGTCAAAACACTTTTCCTTGTTTGCGCTTTTTCAACAATTGCAAAATCAATATCACAGACACCAGTGTGCTTGTGTGGGGATGACCAATTTTTTTCCAAATTTCAAAAAACAAATGAGCCTGCCATCAAAGGTGACTGAAGACAATAATTATTATTATTGTTGACAATAAAATTATGCCTGTGTGAGTGACATTTGCATTTTAACTTAATTGAAATGTGACCGTAATTTTTATCATCAATTTTATTTTTGGTCCTGCAATTTGATTTTTCCAGCCGTTTTAAATCAGCCAAATGAAAAATAATTATTGGTCTGTAAATGCGACCTGGCCCTTACTTCAATTAATCTTTTTAGTGAGGAAAACAGCTGACTTCTCTGAGTAAAGTAGCCAACACTTTTTATTGGCTCTTTGTACTTATTGCAACCAATGATATCTACAATAAAGATACTTACAAATAGACATTGTCTACATGTATGTTGCCATCTCTGTCACACCATTTCAAAACATGTTCAAGCATAGTAGTTCCTAACAAATAAAAACGAACTTCATTTTTGGAAGCAAATGGAGGTCCAAAAAATATTTAACAATGTTAAACACCTTTAAAACAAGCCCATCTCTTAAACCTATTAGATAATCCCCACAAACTGTTTTTTAAATGTGTGAGGCGTGAACATTTAATAACACCATCTTAAAAGTTGTGAATGCTATGCCCTTGTAACTGTACATAATTATTTTGGCTCCCAAAATGCAGTGTACATGTATAAAAGGATAAGCATAAGCAGTCTAAACACTTTACTAATGAAAGCAGGCAATGGAGTCTTTGCAGATCCTAAAAATAATATTATCACTCCTCTACAAGATTAAAGCCGCGATCTCCCCCCAACCAGAAGAAGGAGATCTACATGTAAACTTGTTGAAAAGCTGTGCTAATACAGTCAGGGCTCAACATTAAAAAAAATCCAGTCACAATTTGGCAACAAGATACAATGTGCACAAGTTCCAAAATCTTATTTGCAAATTGTATTTATTTATTTATTTATTGATTATTATTTTTGTAATCATGGGTCATCTTGCTGTATTGTGTTGCCTGAGTGGTTTAACAAAACAAAATATGAGCCCACAATACATGTACATGTGTGTAAAGAAACAGCTGAAAATGGCAAATGATGGAGGGAATGGCATTGTGCAAGTAACGTGGCAGCCAATTACACTACATTTTTTGCCCCATATCATCACATTGACTCAATTCATGACAAGAAACAAAACAACTTTCTCGTTCCTTTATTGATCTTAGCAATTGTTTAGTAGCATCAAAGTGACAACTGGTAACCCTTTCATTTCATACAATGTAAAGGTGAAAACTACATGTACAAAGTATATTCTAGTTGCAAATTTGCAACAGATCCTTCAGATTCAGTCTCAATTTTTTTGTTCTGCCATAATTGACAGTTTACATTCTAGTTTCTTACTGATCCTGTTCTTAAGGCAGTCCTTTAAATAAGCAAAATAGCTTCCTGGACTGCCTGCCAAATGTATGACAATTTCATGTAATTTAGTACTATAATTTATAAAAGCAAATAAAATGAACTGAACTGAACTGATTTAGTCACAAATGAAAACAATTCCAAATGCCACTACTTGGTGTACACTGTATATTGGTCACAATTTCAAGCCCTGTTACATGTACTATTGTGGGTTTAATCGAGGGCTGACACATGAATAGATTGATTTGTCATCAACTACTGGTACGTAGCAAACAATGTGAACTGACTGACGATAAAAAAGAAGAAAAAGTTCTTACACATGACATTAGATTCTTGTAAACTTACCAATTCCAAGTCTCCTGTACGGGGCTAAACATCCTAGAGTCATAATGTAAAGTCGTCTGGCAGCCTCTGATTGATCAATTCGACAGCAAACTGCACCAACTACAATGTCATTATAATAAGCTGAAGAGAAGGTGAAAAAGCAAGGTTCAATCAAACAGTTAACACAAGTACCAGATAGTATTTACCCATGTACAAGTCAACCTCTTACATATGATCGTTTAGAATTTAGATCCAAGTTTCAGCTACATTTTTTAAACAATTTGCCTTTTTGTTGATTTTATTTCTTTCTTTCCAATTGTTTTTATTTGGCAATGATAAAGGGCTCGGAATTTTTTTCTTTTTTAGCCATGTTTTTTGAAAAGAGCTTCCACTCTACTTATCAATGCTGCAAAACACCATCAACTGTCAATAAAATAATTATTATTGTGAGGTTATCAACTTCAAAATCAAAGCTCCAAAATACAGCAAACGGCCCTTTAAAACAGGCTGTTCAGAATGTTTGCCTTTCAATTATTGTTTCTTTGCCCAATGCTTGCCACACCGACACATGTTGAGTTTCATTATAATCAAAACAACTTTTTCTCCACTTCTTAGACCTTTTAAAGTACAGTAATTACTACATCAGAGCATGTAGTTTACCCATTTTTATGAAACTAAATACCTAGTTTTGCAAGTTCTCCAACTTCAAGAACATCCTTGTAAAACTGTGAAACAAAAGACAATTATCAGATCCCAAACACTTCTCTAGTGAAGTGAATTACAGGGGTTAACCCATTGAACCAAGCAGCCAAGCTCCCTAACCACTGAGACACTGCCTCCTTTTCACATGACAAGGTACCACGTTGGCATCATTAGGTAAAGAAGCTAATCTTCCAGCACCCGATTGTACAAAAGCTGATCAACGTTAATCCCAGATCAAAAACTAACCAAAGAGTTTATTTCTCTACTCCAAAATGTTGTTCAACACTGATATTCAGCAAAACTTTACATTAAAAGAAGTCATACAATCTTCAAAAACAAAAATAACAAATGACAAATGGGTTAAAAAAATATTTTCGTTGATAGTGAGGCAAGGAAACGTTACAATGTACATGCAGACAGGAATCACAAGTTGCAACACTACATGTATCACAAAGTCATGCATCAAAAAGCACTCTTTTTTGACACATTCACATGAACTCTTTGGTCATGATACAAAAAACAAACACATCAAATCACAACTTCTAGAATTTAAAATGACAGCTGGTTTGAGTAGAGTGAATGACTGTTGACACTCTCAAAATGGACTTTTTCTTTTTCTTACAGTTACTAAGGTTTGAAAGAATGTCTTTAACTACTGTAATTCAATTTAGGGAAAAAGGAGCCAACTTGAGTGAACTACAGCTACAATGTACTCTGAGTGAAGTTCCTGGGATGCTTTTCGTTGGCTGTTAGTACCTATTGAAACCACTGCATTCTGAACAAGTAATTGCCAAACAACACACCATGAAACCCTTTTGCTTAACAGTTGGAAATCATCATGACAACAGAATCCTCAATACACCCTGGCCTTCTAGGAACAGTATTGGTAGCTGCTGAACAAGACTGAATAAAGCACTATGCTTTTCAAAATAATAATGTTAAACAACCCACTAATAATAATTATTGCTCCCGCAGTGAGTGAGCCTGAAGCAAACGAACAAGGCAGCTCTCTAATCAGGAGGACACATTTTTCTTGGAAACTCAAGGGATTGTGGTCAAAGGCACAAGGAATTGTGGTTATGCGCGAATGGAGGAATTAAGATGCATGGTATATATGATCTTGTTACACAGAAGATATGCCCCACCTCAATACAGGCGGGTGACTATGTGGTGGCCTAACATGAATTCTATGCCCCTGTAGATAGCTTATCCCGTCACACAACAAAAAAAATAAATCTGAAGTCTTTCAATGAAAAAGTCGGATAACTTGGAATGTTTTAGGAAACAATTCTTTTGACCACCTCTTCAATTCTCAGGTCTGTGCAGTACATTACAGTATTTCTGAGTTATTGATTTTGTCGAAGCGTTTCACTCAACTTTATAGAGTTTGGTATGGAGATGCCATGTGGTCTACTAAACTTCTGGAGCCCACTTTGTGATGAAAGTGCTTACTTTTCACTCATGAGACAAAATACATGTACATGTCTAAGAATACATCTCCTAATACAACCTCATTCCCAGGGTCTCTCTTCTCTCATTTCTCAACGACAATGGAGGCAGAGAAGAGAGACCCTGAGAACAAGGTTACTCCTAATGTACTTGACAGGCTCAAAGTGTTGAGATTCAAAGGGATCATAGACTTTTTTTTCAACCAAATAGTTTTGTATCATGATATCAGGCAAGGCAACAACTAAATTCAGAAATTCAAAATACAGCATTTTCGAAACGAAAGATTTCACAGAACTGGAAAATTGATTAGATAAAAATTCAGCAGACCTTGCGATTTTGATTTTAGAATTTGATGATATCACTGTGAAAACCATGTATTGTTCTCTTTCTTCTCTCGAGTGGGGTCCAGTGAGATCCCGTCCAGTGAGGGAGTACACGTTGTGTATTATCCCTACTCAAGACCTATTAATTGAAATCTCCCTGCAATTCCACGCATGAACCGTCATTAACTTACCGCAAGTATAATAATTATTGAACATACCATCTTGTAGGCATTATGCACTAGTCAGTGGAAAGCCCCGCACCCCCATACCCGGGAATGCAGGGCATTAGCGGGGGATTTCAGCGGTTTTGGACTGTCACTTTTGCCACGGTATGCGGGGTTTTCGACAGCATTTGGCGCAAGTATCGGCGAGCGGGGACCTTGAGCAGGGCTTAGACAGGGATTTGCATTTTGACGCCAACTTGAATAGGCACTGAAAGATCACTGGGAGAGCATACGGTCTCAAAATGGCGGCTGAGTCAGTTAAATTCTGGGTTCAATCTGTACAAATATTATCATTTCTTGTAGTGGAATTAGACAAAGATTATAGTTATGCTTGATTAGCGATTTATTTATAGCGTTGACCTTTTGTTTTCGTATTTCCATTGGAATGCAACGCGAACATACGCGTAGAGGGTGACCTTGACACTACTTTATGATTTTGTGAGATGAACCTTGAAAATGTTACCTCCGATGGGTTTCATCTGTTTGAGTTTCTACATTACCACGGTCTGCGTAATGGTGGAACATGCAAGTTCCTACCACGGACTCTTTCAAAGGTCTACCGTAGTTCACTAGATTTTTAATTTTCTTTGCTATGGTTTTCAGAGAAGTTTCAAAATTTGCTACCAATGAAGGGTTATTTCAAGAGATTATCAAGGTAAGAGAGAGAATACCCCCTATAGGCTTTCTACCAAAGGTGATCCCTCTTAAGTTGTTTTTAGACATGGTCCCCATTTCTTCCGCGGATGTTACTCGCACGTTACGAGGACGTTTTCGAGGAGGATTTATGTTTCGTTTCTTTTAGTTTCAAATCGAAGGAAAACCTTCAACGCTGTGAGGATTTCTTCTTTGATATTTTAATTAAAAGCAAAGTAGCTTCGGCTCTCGCTATGTTTTAATACATTTCGAAAATTTTATAGGAGTTTAAATAAGAGACACATTTGCCCTGCACAAACAATAACAACTGAATGAACGGCAGAGAAATGAGTAGAAACACAAGTGCTAAGCGAACATTCGCCGAAACACAGCGCAACCAGATGGTCCAAAGTGCAGATAGACGCTCGCCGCTAAGGCAGCAAAAAGCAGTTTAAGGAAAAATGGCAAGAACGCGAGAGCGGCCATGTTGGTGTTCCAAAACAAAAGAATGGTGGCCATGATGGTGTATCAGTCTGGGAGCCGGTATTAGTAACAGAACTTCCTTTAAAAATTGCACCGTAACCAGGATGAGACATGTTGTGAATCTGAAAGACGTTCTCTGGTTAAAAATTGGTTAAAAATTATAAGCTTTCGGCTATCTATCTATAGCCTTTAACGAATGAAATATAAGAAGCACGAATTAAAATATATACGAAAAGGGGTGTAAAAATTCGATGCGGGTGAGAACTAAAATATGAATAAGAATGATCTAGAAAAAATTACAATAAAATAGAGTATTGTCTCGGTAACGGTTTAGAATTATTGTCCGCGTTAACAGTTTTAGCGGTATGCCAGGATTCCAAGGTTTTTCTAACACGGTAGTTGCCTTTGTCAATCACGCATGCATTATTAAAGTCAATAGAGTGGTCATTCTTCCATGCATGGCTGGCAATGTTTGACCCTTTCGCGAAATTTTTTAGGTTTCTTTGATGTTCTTTTTTCCGCGTTAAAAAGCATCTTCCAGTTTCGCCAATATAACTCCACGGACAGTCCGAGCACGGAATTTTGTAAACAACATTGCATTGTTGGTCCAAGGGCTGTCTTGTTTTTGGGGATGGGAATTCTTGCTGAAGGGTTTTAAGTGGTTTGGTGACGACTCGAATTTCATGTTTGCGTAATAATCTCATGAGGGGCTCTGTCAAGCCGCTAATATATGGAAGGCACGCAAATCCATGGGGTGTATTCTGTGGGTCAACCCAACTAAAGAACATTGCTACCAATTCTTCTGGTGATGGTACAGTTGGTGATGGTGGCTTCTTTCTATTTTTGGAAATATAAGAGATGACTGAGGACGGGTAGCCATTGGCTTTTAGTGCATCTGTGACATAGTTGGTCTCGCGTGATTTTCCTTCGTTAGTGCTTGGGAGATTAGACGCACGGAATAACAAGGTAGAGGCCGTGCTGATTTTGTGTTTTCTCTCATGATGTGAGGAGAAGTCTAGATATCTATCAGTGTGGGTTGGTTTTCGATAAACGAAAATCCTGCTAAAACTGTTAACGCGGACAATAATTCTAAACCGTTACCGAGACAATACTCTATTTTATTGTAATTTTTTCTAGATCATTCTTATTCATATTTTAGTTCTCACCCGCATCGAATTTTTACACCCCTTTTCGTATATATTTTAATTCGTGCTTCTTATATTTCATTCGTTAAAGGCTATAGATAGATAGCCGAAAGCTTATAATTTTTAACCAATTTTTAACCAGAGAACGTCTTTCAGATTCACAACAGAACTTCCTTTATTCGTAGTAATACATACAATATGGCGGCTCTATATCGACGTTCCCCTACGTATGATCGTGTGAGTAGCCGCTGACCAACATATCAAGCTAATCGTCTGGGATTTGAACTCTATTTGTATGCAAATACTTTCTTTGTTTCAGTAATCCAATATAGCTGCTGGTCACGTGAGTGAAAACGTTCCATATAGGGGATTACTCTCTTACCTTGGTAATTTCTTGGTTATTTGCAAAATGTAGCTCGATTATGAGGCCATAAAATTTTGGTAATAAGCCATTTCCTTAGTGAAATTTGTATAGCTCTTTGAGAATTGTTGTGATAGTGAACTGTTGCAGTCAGTTGAGTGTACTTTAGATTGGGTATGCTTATGCATAGAGGGGAAATAACAAAAGAAGCTTATCTTTACAATTCATTTGTCAAACAAATTTTTGCTCGATTATGCTCGTCAAATGCATGTTTGGACTTATGTCGTTGTTATCTTAATGGTTTTGACACCAAGGAAAGAGTAATTTCTGACGTTTGAATAAATTATTCTGACGGCACGATTGAGAGGTTTGCGGGTTGTTATGGGATGTGCTAGGAATATGTAGGCTTTGCGTGGGAGATTTAGGTCATTCTAGGTCCGTCGGTCATCGCGTTCGCTCGATTTTCTTTTTCTTTTGTAATTTTTGTGTTAGAGTTTATCTTGTAATGTATTTTCTGTATATTGATCAGTCGTACCCTTTCCTCGGGGTCTTGTGCTGCTGCATTAGAGGAAGAATACGTTTCCACATATTTTTTGGCCACATCTAAAGGGTGGTTTTTTAGTGGTTTTTCGTATCTGGCGTAGCACTGTTTCTATTTCCTAGAAACAACAGATGTAACTTCTAAAGGTCTGTGTCAGGATACATTGTACATCTGATGACTGACAGACGCATTCTCAATAAACTTTCACTTTCAATGTCTCGTGTTAGTGTAGTCAGAATCTGGTATTTTTATTCCCATTTTCAGGGCTGTGCTAAACCCAGTGATTAATATTACTGTTTTTGGAGAGATTATAACGTGTGGAACGGCAAATCTGTAACTCAAGGTAGATCAATTATTTAGGCTTTATGGGAAATGGACTACATTGTTGATTTTCATGTTTGTCAAAGTTTAATTTGAGGTAAAATTCTTTAAGTATATTAATTTTGGTCAACATTTTTGTGCTTTATAGTTTTGGAAGTATTCTATCGTCCCAGGTGCAGGGGAGAAAAGTTTGGTTTTGACGTACGAAATTGCCCCACATAGCGGGGAATTTGCTTCATTTAGAAGGCAGGCCTGGTCTAATGCCCCGCTATTCCCCGGGTATGGGGGTGCGGGGCTTTCCACTGACTAGTGCATTACCACTCACAGGGTCATACCATTCCCACAGATAGGGCTTTTATCCACCACAAAGTTTCAGGTGAATTATTTTTGCAACTTATTGATCATTTATACTTGTTTAATAATATTGTTTACTGAATGTTGTGACCAAAGAGTAAACTTATTTAATTTATCATTATAATTGTATCAATATAATAATTACCCAGTAAAAATATGTATTCATAATAGCCTAAATATTTCATTTTCCACTGATTTTGTTTATCAATCATTTGAAATAACCGTTTTTATTGACAGATGACCGGTTTCACCCATTTCCTGTTCAAGGTACATTGTATGCTGAACACGAGGCTTACATAACGTAGCCTCGCTGTCATACAGTGTAGAAAAATAATAGATCTTTTCCTTCTTTTGCCTGTGATCTGTAGTGTGAGAAATACGATCAGCTAAACTGTCAAAGTATAAAACTCTTTCTACGCGTCGAATTTACCTTATCGTTGTAGCTGACTGGAAACACCACGGAGTTAAGTTTCTTCAATTGCTTGATGTTATGAGGAGTCACATCGCCAAGTTCCGTTCTTCCCTTCCTATATAATAAGATAAGGAGATAAGTAACGCTTGAACAAGGACATCGACCCAATCATCGGACCAAATGCTTCCTCACGGTTTAGGATTTAAGCTGACAATTTCTTTGTCGTTGGACATTTTCGACCAAAGAGAGCATAACTTCCCGCCAAATGTAGTGTCCATGCTCGAGATTTGGACTCGGCCTGGTGCTAACGTGAGGAATGGGGCCTAATTGGCCGCGGTCTCGTGATAATCTCGTCCCAGAGTCATCGTTCCCTTGACCAGCGGTCAGGAAAGAGAGACTCTGGTAAGGACTCTGGTCGAGTCCAAAAAAGGCCATATTTGATAGACCAATTTCGATATATTAAAATTCAGTCCAAAACAAAAGGCATCATCGCAAGGCTCTGGGGAATAAACTCATACAAACCCTTATATTTATTCCCCAGAGCCTCGAGATGATATCTTTTGTTTTCGACTGAATTTTAATATATCGAAATTGGTCTATTGGCTGTTGAAAAACAGTTTCATTTCCCGCCATTTTCAGTCTAAACTCGAAAATCGTGCTTTCTTGTGGATTTTTATCTACACGAGGTTGAAGATGACCTTGAAATAAATCTTTTTGCAACTTACCAGTTCCGTAACGTTTTTGTTTTTGAAAATACAGCAATTTTCACTTTGCGTGACACCAGATGCTGAAATCTGTTTTGATTGATAAAATGTATCTCGCTATTGTTTATTCTCCGCAGTTTAAACTCTTCAAATGTATGAGGAGATGTGCTTACCGGTATACTCATGTCTACTGTCTGGCCAGTGAAAAGTAAACGCTGTCATGGCAAGGTGAACTCCATTGTTGATTTCGAACCGTCTTCGCACGCGCAGTTATTTAACCGGAACCAGAATTTTCTGGTTCCGGTTTTGGATTATTCCAGAGCCTCCCGCGCCCGTTCTCCTGGACAAGTGTAACGGAGGCTCTGGGAACGAGATTGGTGATAACCATGACCATCCCAAAAAACGAGCGATTTTTGTTTTGATGCCAGTTTACACGGTACGATTTGTCGGCCCGATTTATCGGCCCAACGGCGTCGGAGCGCAAATCTTGCGTGCACTTTAACAGCCGATGAACGACCGATTCATGAGAATGAAAATCGGTCCGATTAAAAAAATCTGTTGCAGTGCAACAGATTTTTTGAAGTCGGGCCGACACTCCGAGAGAAAACCCCACTTTTATATAACAATTAATCAAATGAAAGAAATTAATACTTGAAGTGCAGATTATAGACCAAAGATTGAAGTGATCCTCGCACTTAACTACAGGGAGCCCACACAATCGGATGTGTAGCCGATTGTTATTTTATAGTAAATGTACTGGATTTACCGTTTGCTTCACCTATAGCGATATATCGTTAACTATGTATAAGAAGTCCTTCTTATATATGGAACAGTCAACGGCGAACTCAAATTCATTCAAAATCGCTCAAAAAACCGCTTTTCAGGTAAAAGGACGAATATAAACCACAGGTAAGGTAATTCAACGTTTATTTATCATTGATTTACATACATAGTTAACGATATATCGCTATAGGTGAAGCAAACGGTAAATCCAGTACATTTACTATAAAATAACAATCGGCTACACATCCGATTGGGTGGACCCCCTGTGACTTAACTGGACAATTTAAGCAATTGTCACTTTATATACACCAGAAAAATTCAGGTGGCTTCAAAGTAAAGGGAACACGTGCTCCCAACAAATTGTCCTACTCCCAGATGAGTCATAGCTCAGTTTGTAGAGCATTGTACCGGCATCGCAGAGGTCATCGGTTTGAATCCCGTTGAAGCCGGACTTAAATTGTCCAGTTCAGTGCGAGGGTCATTTCAATCTTTCGTAATTGTTATATGTCAAGATCTTTCCTTTTTAGACGAGTTCTCAAATGAGATTTGGTTTGCACGGCGAGTGACCATTTTCAGTCTTATGGGTAATATTAGGGACCTTTAGATCGGGGTCCGAGGACGACTACGAGTACGAGTTTTCCGTTCTCAGCACGCGCACTTCAAAAAATGTCGGCCTCCAAACCTTATGCGCATGCTCAGTACGGAAAACTCGTACTCGAATTCGTACTTGTAGTTACTCGTAGTGTTCCTCGTCCTCCGATCTGAAGGTCCCTAATTTCTCATGCAAGACTTGTGATTGGCTGGAAAGGTCTGGGAAAATCAATCGAAAGGTAACTCGGTCTGTAAAAACGCTAGCCTGCAAAGCAGGCGTATTTTTGTTTTGGTAAGAATTATTGGCCGACATGTTGGATAGCGAGACTAACAGAGGCCTGAGGCCAGTCAAAAAAATTGCACTCAGGGAGAGGAGGACAGTATCAAATGGCCCCTTCCCTCGCCCCTCGTCTCAATCCTCTGCCGGCTGTGTGCTCTAAAACTGGCGACCCATTACGAACGTTAGACCTTGAACAAGCGTACACCTGAAAAAAAACGCCTTCTCTGCAGGTTATAAAAACGCCGTTCCAAGACTACAATGAAGTTATACGCTCTCAGGAATGGGCTTATGGTAACAAAGAAGTTACAATGACGCGGGTTTTCTCGTATTTTACTGCTCTACCTGAATTCTTAAACGAAATCTTACGCATGAGCTGAAAAAGCTGATGACCCGAAGGAAACAATAATTAAAACAAGACTCGAATTTGTTCCATACGACATAGAAATATGACCACAAAAACTTGTCTTGGGGGTTTAATTGGCATCCTAAAACATTTCACTTGCTAAAAATTTTGACTTTAAGAGGATCAGAAGTAACAGAGATAATTGACTACAAAGCCTTGAATAGATTGATATAATACACAAGAGCATAAAAAAAAAAGAAATAAACAAAGGGAAGGGGACAGGTAACCCGTAATTTTTCACTGACCAAAAATGATTCGTCTAAATCGCTATTTCTTGGAAATCGCACGAAAACCTTTTCACTAAAAGGTCGGTTTGAATGTTACGAAACAAACAGATGATTTTCTTCGAGGCCGTTTTTCTGAATATTCACAAGTAGAATACACTAAGAAAAACTGATTGGCATTTACATTAATTAGGTGCTTTTCTTCTTTTTTTCTCTTTTTGTTTGCACACTAACAAAAAAGTTCCTATTAGAAATTTGACATCAATCCCAGCGGTTCAGTTTGGATTCCTGGAATGTTTGCTGAGTCTATGTTTGTAGCGAAGTTTGTAAAAATCATTTGCTAAAGGGATGTGGATAGCAGGAATTGTTTTTCTTTGCCCTCTGTTGATGCTAAATTCATGGCTTGACTGTGCAATATTTATTGCTTGCCTTTTGTTGGTCCACTTTTCCCGCAAGGAAGATGCAGAAAAAACAATTGTAACGTTAAGATGTACACAACGTCAGTAACACCTCAACGGAATACATGTAAATAGATGTTTTTGAACTAGTGTGAGGTCCAGAGGGGTAGCGTCCATATTCGTATGTACCGGCACCCGGGCGTAAAGCTCAAATCAGGGAATCCTTATTCCATGAACGCATTATTTTTTTTTGTCATTATAAAATCGGGCCAAGTTTTTTTAAATTTCGAATTAAACTGGCGTCTCTATGTGTGAGTATTTACAGTATCTTTTCATTAACCCATACAGGCCTGGCTTGACCAAACGGATCCAACATCATCCAACATTGTTGGACGCTATTGAAAAGTGTCGAACGAGGTGGTCAAACGAATGCAACATGTTGGATCCAGAATTTTGGACTCAAGTGTATGGAACCAAAATCTAACCAGAATCCTTAGAAAACAAACTCTCGCCATGCTGGCGTTTTCAAGTTCCTTTCAAAAGTATCAATAGAGTCACTCTCTGTGAAAGCAAGAGCACGGCTGTTCCAGAATCTGAGAGCTGCAACAGCAAATGCCCGATCTCCAAAGGTCTTGCACCATGCAGGTGTCAGGAACCTTGATAAGACCCAGGGCGTCACTGCATAGGGAGTAGCGTCCTGGGACCTTGCCTTGCAAAAGATCCTGCAGATACATTGGTGCCATGGCCTTGAGAGCTTTGAACACAAGAAGGGCTATCTGTTCGAAGAGAGATTGCTTAAGCTTTCGTTGCTCAGACATTCAAGGCTTTTCCTCGTTCACCATTCCGTAGCTTGAACTGACGTGGCAACGCGCAAAACAGATGCAACGAATTAATCATTAACATGGATACCGATAGCCGAAGCGCACGCGCGCGTGCAACACTGTGGAATGTGATGGCCGAAAGAATGCAACACTGTTGTTCGCACCTTAGAACAAAAGAAACGTTGGATGATGTTGAAGACGATGTTTGATGGAAATCAAACTTCGTTCAACAACTTCCAACATCATACAACATGGTGGCTAAACGAGTGCAACATGTTCGATTCAACAATGTTGGATGATGTTACACCAACATGTTCAGTGGACCCGTTTGGCCAGGCATTAACGGCAAGAAACGTGATAGTGGACGCACACAGTGCCAGTCTTCAGTATCACCAGTCCCCCAGTTCCCGGTTATTTTTTAAGGATATGTTATGACGATGATGATGATGATGATGATGATGATGTTGTTGTTAAAACAGCGTTTGCGACGTCTTTCCCTTTCCTTGTACTGTAAACCCCCTGTTTGTGATGTAGCTTGCTGCAGAGAAAACTCGGCAGATGGGTAAAATAAACAACTAGCTACTGCATTTTCCTTCGCATTTCTTCATTGCAAGGTCCTTCGAAAATAGTTGAAAATGGCATTTCCGAGGCCCTAAATGTCAACATTTTCTGTAGGAGCATGCCCCAAGACCCCTGTACTTTGGGGCGCCTTCGGCGCTCGAAACATTCTTCGAGTGCGTACACCTTCAAAATTTCACGCTACGCCCCTGAGGTCCGTACTGGGAAGATGTTGATCTCAGTGTTCCTTTTCATTTCAGTGCAAGTTTAGAGACCGCGCCTGAAAGGCGAGATCCATAAACTTGAAAAAAGGAACGAGACCAATATTTTCCCAGTACGGACCGAACAAACGTGTTCTTCTCAAAATTGATTGTCTCAAAGTAACTTTAATCCTCTTCCGAAGTGACAAAAAACGAAGTTCGCACTTAACTGGCCAATCCTAACAGGAGCAATCAATCAAATGAACCAATCAGAAATCAAAGCGCATTAGAGCCATATGGTCAGTGCATTTTGATTTTGAGACTGAATGGCTTAACAAAAATCATAGCGTGTGATTTGTTAACCATGCCAATCACTCGCATCTGATCCATTATACAGCAATCTTTGGTTCCATTTGTTTCCATTCTAACAGCAACAACAATAACAAATTTTACCGTATCTTTATGAGCCATTTTCCTTTTTGACAAATGATTGCAATGTTCAGCAACCTGGTGCCTGCTGAAATGTCCATGTTCATTTATGGTCCGCTTTTGGACCTGAAAATAAAAAAATCTTTGCTCTCTAAAAATCAATTCAACAAACAGATTCCTAGAACTACCAGGTCCCATGAGCTCGTTCCCACTTTCTTCCAGTACCCATCCCCACCTCCCACTAATTACGACCTCCGCTAGTTACTTAGTTTCTCTCGTCCCCGTTTGGGAGAAGGGCAGAGTCTTCTCTGCTCAGTCCGATCGGTTACCATGACTATTCCACTAATACAAGTCAATTTCACTTTCAGTTCTCTATTCTACCTGGAAGGTCGAGTCCTGGCGGAATTCAACTCGTTCTTACAAGATGATAACTATAAATAATTATAATAATAATAATAAATAATAAACTATAAATTAAATATAATAATTATTAGAAATTATAGCAATTAAGGAAATAATGATTATCACAGTTTTCGAGTTTAAGTCTTCGTGCCATGATGTTTGAAGAACTGACCTAAGTGCTTTTCATATTTCAAGATATATCTTTACTCTATAAGAGAGAGACTGTCGTGCTGTAAGACGTCACGGGGTTATTACATTTGCAGGGCTATAAAGTCTTATAAGAACTATGAACCACTTTGCTCCCTCTCACAACCGGCATGCATCGCAGAGGTCATGGGTTCGAATCCCGTTGAAATCGCCTGAATTTTTCAGGGGTCTATAAAAGAGACAATTGCTAAAATTGTCTAGTTAAGTGCGAGGATTACTTCTACATTTGGTCTACAACCCGCACTTCAAATATACACATTCCTTTCATTCTCAACCTTTGTTTGTATACACTTAGGGACATTAATTAAGGAACCCACACACTGTTCGCGAAGGGTAAGGCACGGGGCTCCCATTATGGGCTATTTCCGCCAGCATTTGTTCCATCTCCGGTGGATTTCAGAGTGAATAAGCCGAGAAAAACAAAATACAGCTAAAAATGAGGCTCGTTAGTTTACAGGGTACTGGAATCTTCATCATAGGATTCATGAAGTACTCTTAGTTGACAGCATATTGCCCCTACTGGGTTATAATATGATGTCACGGAGGCTTAGTTGTAGATTTATGTTTCTGATTAAGACTAAGATTGTAATCGTTCGTTACCATCCCGCTAGTAGCAACCCTTCCTAAGACTAATTAAGAAGGTACAATTGAAAAAACTGATCAAACCAATGCATCTGTGCATTTGAACGGCAATCGATGAGTGTACTCCAGCTGTTCTAATAGCTTACCGTCCGCCGCTCTTGAAGCCATACATCTAAAAATTCACCAAACGAATATTTCCTTTCTATTGTCCAGCTTGGCAACGTGTTTCTATTGGGCAATTGAATGCCTTTACGCCACATTCCACCTTTTTACATTTGTGACGTCTCCTTTAGAACACTAATTAATTTAGAACACATAAATTAATGAACGAGGGAGTCAATGTTTCTGTGATGGTTTCAGCCAGTTCTTGCTCTTGCTTCGTAACATCCTTTCCTCTTAGTTGTTTCTGCACTATGTTGCTACCGAATGGTAACTGTCGGAGTCAAGTCAAAAAGTGACTCTAGCGCGCGAGCCTTTCGGGCCTTCGCTTTGGCTTGGCTGTTTGTTCTTCTAGAAAGCTTTCAAGCACGCAACCAAAGTTTGCAATTGCTTTGATTTTTCGTATCTTGAAAACAATTGTTAAGACCAGCTTTTCAGAAGATGCAGAGCGTTTCACGGGCCTGTTCCTGGTTACGCACCAGAATCCACAACGACAGCAACGAGAAATGACCACATTTCACGTTTTGACGGGAAACTGGGCATCCAACAACGAACCGTTCGTTTTCTATCCTTAATTTTAAAATGTTCGTACCAGCTCAGTCGGTAGAGCAGCGATGATCTGACTCGAATGTCGTGGGTTCAATTCCCACCCTGGTCAGAGTATTTCTCTGTCCTTATGTGGGCGCAATTCCATTAGTAGGGCTAACGCTCACATGGTTTTCATGGGTAGAATATAGCACTTCACATTACCCTCAAAATAGTTAATTCTGTTGAAATATAAGTGCTACACAGCCAACGTTTCCAAAAACGTAACCCTTCCTTGTATTGATTGCCGTGAAATTGTCATCTTAATTGCCACGACCTGCTCCCATCTCGTACCCTCAAAATAGTTACACCAGTTATTGTTTGCCCTTACTGTGTAACTTGAACAAGATGAAGTAATCGCGAAATACTTACGATAGCAATGCGAAATTCCATAACAAAAACAAACGGTCGAAAAACCTGTCGGTTTTAGGTGGGCCGTTAATTACTTATATATAAGGTTAGGTCGTACGGCTAGTTTTCGGAAGATGAAAAAGAAAAAACTTTAATTCTTCCCGAGATCAACCAATGGGGATTGTAGACAATTTGTTGTTTACAGTTGGTAGTCTCGGCAGTAAACATTGCTTGCATTACCGCGTGGCCTAAATTTAGTCTTCTATTGAAAAAAAAAAAAAAGAAGATGGTTCGAGCAGGTACCAACAACTTCTTGCAGGGTTCACTCCAATCGCAGTACCGACTAGCCACACGCTTAAGACCTCGTTTTTTTCTTGTTTTCATAAGAAGATCGACGGAAGTGTCAGGTGCGCTAAAATGACACCTTTGTAGAGGCTAAGTTTAGCTGGATGACATCTCGGCGACCAGACTTTTTGCGTTCGACGTAGGAGAACGCATGTTTGTATCGCGGAAAGCACAGGAAATGATCTTTATTCAAGTGTCCACTCGTTCTAGCCCTGGAGCATTAATTGGGGACACTGTCAACTGAAATTAGCAATTAATGCAAATCAAGTCAAATGTTGGTTTTTGAGGAAAGGAGAAACCGGAGTACCCGGAGAAAACCTCTCGGTGCAGAGTAGAAAATCAATATCACCGTTGAGGCGAGGTAAATATCCACTCAACTCTAGTTATAGCGGACACACTCAGGGACGTCATTTAGTGTCCGTGGGCCGGCGGTGTGAGAAAAAACGTGGTGTAAACATGCAATAAATAACTTTGACTATGTCAGTAGAGTTATTTTAATCTTGAATTAATGTTTTAAATGTGCGACTTATGCCAATAACGGCACAGTTAGGCAATGCGAGTCTAATGCGGTTCTTCGACTTTCGCATTTAACATCAAACTCCAAAAGCAATGGCGGTCTGAGGGTTTGAGATTCCAGTTATTTAAATTATGAGCTATATGGCGTCCCCAAATAACTTGCAAGACTGGACGAACTTATCAACACTACCAAACTGCTAAGCAGTCGTTGAGAATGGTACACGAGGGCTTGATGTCTCACGAAGAGCCAGGAAGAAAAAAGCACAAGCTTAAGTGTAGAAGCAAGGACGTTTCTGCAGACAATTAAGGAATTAATGTGAAACTTAACATTCCAGAAGTCTTTTAAACTGTATTTTGACAAATTATGAAGAACAGACTGTAATTTTACGTAATTATGCTGTAGGAGAAGTACACGATGTCCGCTTTATCGAGAGGCAAAACAACAAACTGATTGTCATTTTTGTACGACGAAAGTGTCCGTAATTCCGTAATAGCGAGAGTCCATAATAGCGGGAGTCATTTCCAGTCAAACCTCTATAGCTTTTGTCGATCGAAGGTCTGGATTTTGCCCGGCCGTAGAAGGGTGTCCGCAAGGCGAGAGTTGACTGTATCCCGAGGGTATCGATCCGAAGCCGTATCGTTTCAGCTTTTCGACGCCATCTTGGACTGACTGACATTGTTTTTTTCTTCCATTTGATAGTTTGAATGGGTGGCGCTTCCACAAAGGAGGTGCAACTTTTTGAATTAACACCCCTTGGTTGGAAGACACGTTCTTAGAAATTTATTTGATTACAAGGCTTCAGAAGATTTTTACTTTTTATAACCAAACTTGTCAAGTGTTAAATTTTCGTATAATTTTCAATAAGGAGAAAAAGCGAAGTTAGACTTGACTTTCAGTAAAAGTTGTTTACAGCACTCGCTGTGGCATTTCGTAAAGGAGATTTAACTCTTGTATTTGAAAGCATTGGTTTTTTTTAAGTTCTTTCAGTTTCAATTGATAATACAATAATTTTGCCCTTTATGTGAGTCCATGCGATTACATATACTAATCAAACGCTTATTTTTAGGGGGGGGGGGGGGGGTCCAAATCCGCGAAAGGGGGTCCAAATTCGTTATCGGACCTGATCCAATTCCGCTGTGACACCGCCCGGTGCTACTCTCAGGATCTTAAAATAACTGAGAAGAAAGTGCTGCATTTGTAATTTCATCTGCACTGACATGGTTAGACTTTAAAGTCCTCTCAGATAAGCCCTTTTAAACCGCAGGCCCCGTCTCATAAGTATCAGTTTCCTGTGGGACGTTAACGAACCCACACACTATTCGAGAAGAGTGGGGGATGAAGTACCCGGTGTTGTGACTGTCCTCTTCTCTCCAGAAAAAGTGACCGGCTTGGCAGTGGTGCCTCTAAAAAGGCTTATGCTGTATGTGGCCGCCTAAACAAAACAGCCATAAGTCAAAAAGGGACTTTGCCGAGCGCTGGAACATGTGGATGTCGATGTAGCTAACAATGACGACAGAAACTGTGAGGTGCGATTCATTTGGCGAAAAATTCCGGTTTGAATTTCTGAAATTTCAAACCATCAAATGGAACAGAAAATTCCCGGTAATTCCGACATTTCGGAAGAAATGGCCAACTTCGAGAGTTTGACCAAAATTCCCGAAATGAACGTTCCGGAAAAGACTGTTGCATTTTTGCCCAAATGGATCGCGCCTGTGGTCTGTCACAGGTAACCCACTTAATGATCGAGCTCTTGCATTTTGCTAGCAAGCAGTGATCCTCTCTTCGAACCGGTGCCAGACGTTATAAACCGATCGTAGTCAAGAGCCCGTGGAAAAGCTTGCCACAGAAAAGTCGAACATTCAAAGTCTTCAACTTCTCATAGAATAAAAGATTTCGGCGCTTGCTACGCCTCGATCATCGTCGCGAAGCTAAGTACGACAGTACGAACAAGAAAAATGGCTGCATCTGTGAGAAGGGTGACTACTGTTCACGTGTGTTCTTCTGTTCCCAACCTGGCCAGCTACCTTTCCAAACGTTTGCCACATATAAAGGTTATCGATGTCCCTGCTGGATGCAGCGAAGGTAGATACAACTTTTTTCAGGCAGAGGGTTGGCAATTATACATCTCTCGGCAATATTACGCACAGTTCTCTATTTGCATTTGAGCGTTGTGCCTCTGTAAATGTCTATAGAGAAGAGTTAACGTTCGGAATAACTGAGAATCCCCATGTCCTCGCCTTAAGATAACCTGCGAGCAAGCTCTCTCGCGGTTCACGAGAGAGTTTCCGGCTTTTACTTCGTGTAGAAGACGCACATGACGTAACAAAAGCTTTAGGGGTCCTTAGGGATTTAGAATTCTGATTAGATATTGTTTCACGATTTTTGTTCTATTGTTTTACGTCATGTGTGTCTTCTACACGAAGTAAAAGCCGAGCTTCCACTTTAGCCATTTGCCACAAACCAGTAGGGCCAATTCCGATCAATGCCAGAGGCTTGAATGGCTTGTGCAGTGGTCATCAGAAAAACTGAAATTATGGGCCAATGCTCAACTCAGGAGCCGTCACACATTGTTTTCAAATTTAACCCATTAACCTGTGGGAGGGAAACTTAACAGATGTTCCTCTTTCAAATGCCAGACAATTTTACTCATCAAGTGAGGGCGTCGTGTGGTTATCAAATATAAAGGAACATTATCCTACTTAACTAATAAGAATTGTTTTTCTTTCTAAAGTATTACTGTTGACTGTTTACTGGCATAGTCAAGACAACATTACTGACCCTTTTCTAATCAGTAGATAAAGACTGCTTTCTCCTTTGTCATGTACCGATATTTAACTAGACCACACACTATTCAATAAGAGCCAGGACATGATGGCCTGAACATATTGAGTCCTACATGTAAACCAACTCCCATGCGTATTGAAGAGTAAAATTGTCTGGTATTAGATAGAGTAAAATCTACATGTATTCTAGCTGGAGTCAATGGGTTAATTCTCCCACAAATGTGACCAACTTGGCAATGATGTCTTAAAAAGGCATATGATGTGTGATGCAGCATAAGCAAAAACAGCCATGAGGCAAACGGGAATTTGCCGAGTGCGGAGTCATGTAGATCTATCTATGTAGACCTAATGGGATACCATTCTAGCATAAAATTGAATATTGCACATCCCAACGAGGCTCCTTGGCATTATGCAAGAGGATATGTCTTGGCTTTCTTCCTTTATGGGCTGTGTTTCACCTTTGAAGTCTGGGCTAGGGTTTTACAACTTTTTGTGGAAAAATAATCAAGGTTGGACACTTAATTTTGAGAGCACTCGCCATTCAAGCGAGGGACCCTCAAAATGCACTCGCCCAGATCAGTTTTCACTTGCCCAAAAGTTTACCCAAACCTCTCCCCCCCCCCCCCCCCACCCCCCAGCCCCAATCTCTCCAACCAATTTAGTCATTTTTCATTTTTACTATTTAATACCATTGAAATTTACTTCAACACTGAAAGGCTATTAAAGTAAATAGGAAGTCTGTTTCAGAGTGCTGGGAAAGTACGGGAAAACAATTCATTTCCAACGTCGTCAAGCACGTGGCAGACCGAGGATTATCACTGACCAGGAAGCCATATTTTATATAATCTGTCTATTTATGAAGCCCAATGTTGCCTTTTAGCGCCAGTTTATTAGACAGTTCGGAATATAAAACTTTGTAAAATAGAAATAGTAAGTTTATGTTTAGGGATTTTCTTGGCAAAATGGAATGCAAAAAGCAGTGTTTATTTTGCAATTTAAATAATTTCTTTGCAACGAAAATCGTAGTCGCCAAATGGGCGAGTGATCGGTGATTTGCGCTTACCCAACACTTTAGAGACTCGCCTAGGCGAGCGGGCGAGTGCTAATGTCCAAGCCTGAATAATAATAAATAGCATTTTTCAATTTTTGGAAAGTGTTTGATTACTGGTAATAATTATTATTTCTATTTAAAATTCAATCTCCATAGAGGTAAACATGCTGCAGGATGCCAAAGTTATACTGGCAGACCCAAACATTGCATGGCACCCATCCAAACTGCCTTTGCTTGAATGGCTTCAACTAACTTGGGCTGGAGTGGATGGATTTATTGAGAAGATCAACCCACAGCAATCAAGATCATATCTTTTATCAAGATTTGGTGGTGTGTTTGGTGCTTACATGGCGCAGTATGTTATTGGCCATATTATTTCATGGGAAAGAGGATTTAGAAAAACGTGGACTGATCAGCAGACCACCCAGTGGTAAATACAAATCATGTTATTTGTATAACATCCTGCTGGAGATGTGGAGGGAGGTGAAGGGTTGCTGCAGTGTATAATGTGCATTGGAACAACCTTTGGTCAATCAAGCATCCAATAAAATACATGGCATTCTCGCATGACTTCAGTGGTTCAAGATGGCGTCGGAGAAAGAAATTCTGACGCCTCTGATGCCACGTGAGAATGCCATGTATTTTATTGGATGCTTGATGCTTATTGGATGATGCTTATTGGATGCTTGATGCTTGAATGACCAAGCTCAGCTCGATTCTCATGATGGCCACACATAGTGAGGAATTTGCTTCGCAAGGCCAAAAATATCAAACATGTTTGATTTATCCTCACGGCCTCGCGAGCCAAATTTCTCACCAAAATTTTCCCACACAAGTAAGGAAACAGCAGTTTGCTCAGCTCTTTTCTCACTGTGTGCTGCGGGCTTTAGCCTCTTCAGAATATGTAAGAGCCTAAAAAAGAACAACAACATTGTCACACAGAAACAGAAAGTTCTAAATTTAGACAACTTAAAACAATAATTATTATTGTTGTGCAATACAATAACAATAACTATCCATTTTATTGTTCAAGTGTACCTTTTTTTCTGCTATAGGTTGTGTCTTGGGTTTGTGCCCAAAATCCCTTCCCTTTCGAGCCAAATTCCTAATGGGTTGATGCAAAAATGGCTAATTGGAGACATTTTTGCAGGGAATTTGCAAGATTATTGTGAGTGACACTTTAAAGATTCACTTTCAATAAAGACTGAAAAATTACTTTGAAAATTTTTGTCAACATGTAACAGGAACTATGTTAGATTGGTATTGTATTCTTATAATACCAAATGATAAAAAACTATTGACTGACAGATTTAAGTTGTTTATGAATCAGTTACATGGGCTTACATTGTGAATTTTGAGAGGTTGTGAGTGGTGATAATTCTAAACTTATAGATTTATGTAGCAAGTCAGCAATACTAAATGAACTTCATCTCAGGACAATAAGAAAACTACACGACCCCTTTTTGACACATTAGGCAATTTGGAAGTGTAGCTTTGTGAGACTGGAAAACACTTTTGAGGATTAAATTTTACCCTTCCTCTCTGTACCATAAACCACATGAACAATAACTTTTGAAGAATTCAGGGATATTTATCAAAAGTTGGCAGCTGGTTTGAGTAGAGCAACCAACTGTATTAACAAGCTAGGGTCCCAATGGCTCCTTTCTCTAGGGTAGTCTTGGGCGCATAATTGTTTGATTAATCTTGATGGCAAGGAGCAACTTACTAATCTCTTTTTACAAGATGGAAATCAAGTGAGGTCATCAAGTCCAAGAGAATAGTTATTGTTAATATATACCTAGACTTTCACTCAATAAAATGAGCACTGTGATTGGTTGATTCTTGTTCACATGCCATGATTAAATTCAAATGTATCCCAACTGGGATACAATTCCACAGTTGTCGCCCATGCTGAATGTTTCTTTAATTTGGTGCGGTTGTTGAAGGGAAAGTCTGGACTCTCAGAAAAACAAAACTAGCTGTTTCCCTTGTAAGAAAGACAAAGATTGGGCCCACATGTATGAATCGTTTTTGATATTATCAGTCTGTTCCAGTTCATTATTGAAATGGATTTTTGGCAATTTAAATGTCTAATGGTGTGATTTTGTGAGTAACATATATGTGTATTATTCCCCATTAACAAGTACCGGTAGTTATTATAAATTTTTGAGAAGTTTAAGAGATCTTGAAATTTACTGTTTTACTGCTTTCTTAAAGGGATGAAATCTGGAGGAAGAAAAACAAATACCGTTTGATGTCTCAACTAAGCATAGGCATTTTAGGTCTTGGAGATATAGGAAGGACAGTTGCCAAAACATGCAAATCTATGGGTATGACTGTGTGGGGAGTGGGACGCCAGGAAAAATGCCAGGAAACAACTTTTGTGGATCATTATTGCACTTTGTCAAAACTCCCTGAGCTGCTACAGTCCTGTGATTATGTTTGCAATATACTGCCAAGTACACCTGCCACTAAGAATTTGCTGTCCGGAAGTGTGCTAGAATGTGGCAAAAACAATTCTCCTGTTTTTATTAACGTTGGCAGAGGAGATATCATTGATGAAAAAAGCCTTATCCATGCATTACACCAAGGATGGATATCAGGTGCAATTTTAGATGTGTTTAAAGTAGAACCATTGCCAAAGGAAAGTGCCTTGTGGAAGATGTCTCAAGTAGTGATTACACCTCACATAGCTGCCGTGACATTCCCAGAGGAGGTAAGTTAAATTTCACTGACAAGTACATGTGCCTGCTTGTATACATGTATAAACATGGTACTATAAACTGATAAATTTTTAAAAGATCAGGGTTTGATTTTGAACACTTTTAAACAACTTTGGGAGGAAACAGGAAGATAATGTCTGGAAATGCTTGTAATTAGATGCATGGTGATTTTAGTGACCATCGCAAAATGTCTCCTTGCTCTTCTCCCTAACTTCAACATCACTTGTGTCTTGGAGTACAGAAAATAACATCACAGAGTGTCTCCCCCAAGTACTGCTCCTCACGTGAGGAGCAGCTACTCCCTTCCCTTTCTTATGGAAATACTCCAGTAGTACTTGTCAGTTTTCTTTTTCAGTGAATATAAAATTTTTTGAAGAAACAACACTGCATGTTCCATGTTTCAAAAGATTGACGGTCTGTATGATTTGTATGTACTCAGGAACCCATGACCCAGAGCTGCCAACTCCCATACTGGGCCTATGTCATGGCATTTTTACAGACCGCTTTATTTTTAGACTACATTTTCGAAAAAAAAAAACACAACAAAACAAAGGCAGTTCCGGTTCGGTGACCCTATGATGTCAGGTTAGTTTCTTGTAATTGGTCATCGGCCTCCTGTGGGAGTCTCATTCGCGGGAAATTCAATCTAAAAATAAATCAATGGAGATGGAGGCTCCGGGTCATGGGTTCCTGATGTACTTTCTTTCCCTGGATGGAATGGATAACGAAAAAATCTTGGTGGAGATAAACATGGCAGTTGCTGACATCTCGCCATGGAGCCTGGTTTATTAGTGAGAGGATAAATGGTTATAGAAACTAGTGGTTGTTTTGGCAAGTAATATGCATGGGGGGACTCCCATATAAAAAGGACGGGGGTGCTCATCAGAAATTGTAAAAAGAACCCCTAAGAGGTACTAAGATCCTTTCTTGTGGGTGTGGCATGATATTTTTTTCACCCCTAAAGAGGTACCAAATTATGGGTATTAATTAGACAAAATGAAAAAGCACAGCTAAAGCTCCCGCTGTGGACCTTTTGAGGCTGAATGCCCTAAGAGGAACCAAAACCCGGTTTTTTACCACTTAAAGGTAAAAAAGGTTTTTTTCGAAATTTCTCTTAAAATGACCAGTTCCATTACTTTGTTTTGGTTGAGAACTAACTGTTCACTTACATACAGAAATTCCCGTACTTTGAATACACCCAATTTTGACATCCAACACAAAGTGTCCCTTTAAGTGTAAACTTTTGCTACCTGTTTCCAACAATAAGGTAAATGTAAAGGTTAGATCTGGATTTTTTTGAGGTACAGCAGAGGAGTTGAACTTTAGTTTAGGTTGGGGGAAAAGTGCTTTGCTTATACTTTTATTATTTTTAAGGTTGCAGATTTGTTTGTGGAAAACATTTCCTTGTATGAAAGAGGAGAGACACTTAAATTTCTTGTGGATGTGGAGAAGGGATATTAATTTTTGAAAGACAAAGTGACTTTATAAATGCTGCAGTTATAATAGATGATTTACCTTTGTCAATAATTATTGAAAACTTGTCACCTTCTGTACTTATCAGTGTTATGGCCAGATGACGCTTGACTGTACAGCCTACGCATGATTGGTATCAGTAGCTCTTCACAATGACGTTATCACATTCATGTGGTAACCAATTACCTTGGCTAGTTAAGGACCCCAAGCAGATTCATTCAAATGCCTGTAACTGTGACAAAAGTGGCTAATTTGTCAATTTTTGCATTTTGTTAACAACTTCTACATCCACTTGGTTCAACCCATTGACTCACAGGAGTGAGACTTACTAGATTTTAGCCTGTCTAACACCAGACAGTTGGGGTGAGGGAACGGGGGGGGGGGGGGGGGGTTAGGATCAATGGGTTAAGGCTTCTGTAATGACACTTTGCCAATCACATGAAGGTGTTATTGTTTTCTTATTATTTAATTTAACATGGCTAGGGGATTCACAAGATGGTGTCTTACTACTTACCAGCAAAGGTAGTCTTGTGTCATTTGCTAATAAAAAAGTACATTATAATTTTGACCTCTTGTGATCATTAAGAGCAAGACAAGTAATATCAGAAACGTTGCCCTCTTGTCAAGCAACTTGAATTTAAAAGAACATTGAAACTAAAATAAAATGAAAAAAGAAACATTTAGTTCAGAAAAAGTTGTATTTGGAACCGTTGTTGTGTATGGACGACAAGTTTCTTCTAGGAGGTTCAGAAATTAACTTATCAGCACAATTCGTATTTTCCTGTTCTGGTATTAGGTAATAAAAGATATACTGAGAATTTTTGGGCATCAACAATATACCTGGAACGTTATTGATTTTCCATTGTGAAATTCGTACACTTTTTCAAGTTATTGATTTTGTTCTTTTTTTGCCTATTGCTATTTGTTCCACTTTGCACCATTCGAATCACACTCATTTTGGTTGAAAAATATCCTAACAAATATGAAGTACAGCCACAACGTTTAAGTTGCATGGGGTTATTAAAAAGTTCACCTCTAAGCAGCAGTATCCTTCATGCCTTTTTTGGAACATTGGTTCATCAACTCTGCCGACACTCCCTTAAATTCTGACGATGACAGCAGCCTTATGTCAAACTTTTCTATCTCATTCAAAGGAGACGATACTTTTCAGTGAGTATGAAAGGACTCCTGATGATGATTTTATCAGCAAAATCATGTTTATATTTGTAAGTTCAAATTAAGTACAGGGGCATCCAACGGAGGTGTTCCACAGGTGTGTATCTGCTGGCTGTTGTGCTGGCAAATTGTTTTCAATCTGCTCGCGCTCCCGCCTCTCCTGGGAGAAGTATTTTTGTTGTGAGAGTTATTTGTTGTGAGAGTGAATCTTTTAAACATGGAATCGTTAAAATGGGGAATCTTTAAAACAGGGGAATCTTTAAAACAAGGGATCTTGAAAACGGGGAATCTTAGGTCACTTTCCATTTGACAGAACTGGCCAGCCAGACGGGGCATTTCGAAGGACTAACTCTTCAATGCATTCAAGTTAACACATTTCGAGGATGATATATACTCCTCCAGAAGAATGCGAGGTATTATCGTACAAGTGTTCCTTCAAATTGTTGCATTTTCTTTGCAAACTAATGGGTCTGGCCGGTCAGTTCTGACAAAAGGAAAGCACCTGTAAAATGAGGAATCTTTAAAATGGGGTATTTGAAAGAATGTGACAGATCTGCACGGTCTCCCTTTTACAGATCATTGTGAAACCTTCAATTCACAATTTTGCTTTAGCGAACATGTCCTTGAGTGATTTACCCCTCTTGTATGATATAAAAGGAGGTTTCTTGTATGGTTAATTGGAATAAATTACCAGTTGCGCGTCAGTGTTGCTGGAAGATTTGACTTTCTTTAAGCATAAAACTGTAAAAACGAAGGATATAAAAGATAAAATCCGACGTTTTGGAGTGGTCATGACTCCAT